>NC_081784.1:21001228-21237753 GCF_963082965.1 Carassius carassius
GTGCAGGACACTTTAGTTCATTGATGTAAGTGAGCATAGCAAAATAAAGTAAATTGTGACATACCCAAAAATTGTTCATAGTGGACTATCAGTAAAATTTTGGGACCAAAAATTACTCAGACACTTTGACCTGAAAGACAATGTTTTGCTTAAGTGTTACCTGAAATTATCAAGATGAATTTGTTCTGACAGTTAACTCTTGAATTCTTGTCATATTTTATTAAGGTTTTCTAAACTATAGAGAATAAACTTTGATAATGTGGGAAATGTTGAAGGTGTCTGAATAAATTTTGATTTGACTGTGTGTGTGTGTCTGAATTTGAATTTTTTTTTTATAATCACTTCTCATACAATTAGATGATGTGTTTAAACATCAAACCAAAAATAATATTTAATGTGTTATTAATATTTTTTGTGTTATTATAATTGGAATATTTCAGCTTGAGGGTTACAGCATCTCATCGTTTCAGCTCAGAATATACATGAAGTCGGTTTGACATTGATGTGGTTAAATGTCATTTTGACATGCTCTTCTCTCTTACTTTCAGGGGTTTTCACCAAGTGCCGTTATGTCTACTATGGCAAGCACTCAGAGGGCAATCGATTCATCCGCAATGACCAGCTCTGACTGACAGACAGGTCAGTGGATAGACACACGAGGGGGCTGTACAAAGATATCCTGCGCATATTATTATAAATATACATGTTTACACACACATTTTAAGCACCCAAACCCAGCCCTCTAGTGCCGTCTGCTGAGTGTGCCTTCCCTGCCACCTCCCATCGCTCTCGCTCCGTATGAGCAGTGCCATCCAGATTGACATGATTGCCTTTAAGCAGCCGCAGTGACAGACACACACACGGCTGAGCGCCCATCCTGACAGCCGCGGCACCATGATGGATTGCCTGGTCCAACTGCTGCTCTCCCCAGGTCAAAGGTCCCACCTGAGGCTTCGGGCTGCCCACATGGAAGCCCAGGATGAGCTCCTCTCAAAGTCAAAGCTAAAGTTAAAGAGAAAGATCGGTGGGAAAGTGTCGCTTTTGTTGGATTTGTACACTTTAGCTATCATTAAAAGTAGAGCTTATTTTACATGGTTTTGTAACCATGTCATTTTCCATAGGGGGGTGTCAGTTTGAGTCATTGAAGGGTTTTGTTCATTTTTGTAAAAAAATAAAATAAAGTTAAAAAGGCTAATAAATGTAAACAATTTAATTTAGTATTTGTTTAAATTTATCAGCCTTTTTAAGCTTTGAAAATAAAAGGCATGCCAGGCATTTTTTTTTTAATGTTTGCTTTCATATAAGTAATCTATGTTATTATGTTTTAATGATCCAAAGCTGTATTGAATGTTTTCAGCATGAGTTCTTTCAGAAATGCAGCTGCGAGGCCCTCACAGGCTCCTGACTCTGCAGCTTGTGTCTGTTTGCGAGGTGCATGTGCATGTCGTGTGTGAAGTGTGTGTGTTGCGGGGGCAGTTGTTGCAGTGCCAGAGCCTGGAGGAGCTGTGAAAGAAAGAGGTAATGAGCTTTGCTTTATTTCATTTTTTCTCCGGAGGGAGAGAGCAATGACAGACAGCAACTCTGCCAGTGAAAATGAAGGTGGATGTATGTATGTGTGAGGGGGGAGTCAACAACTTTCTCCAGTCTTTTTGAGGGATTCCTCGTGCGTTTTTTTGGTTTAGATTTTTGGGACCTATTTACGTTATTTTAATTATTTCTTTTCATGTTTAAAAAAATCATTTGAAAAAATCCATAATGTCCTTTGCTGTGCTTTGGAAACAAAGTTTATTAACAGCAAAAAAAAAAAAAAATTGCATCATTAACATCAATTTAGGGTGATAAATGTTTAATGTGCATCCAATTTATTTTGCCTCGCTTTTTTTGTTGTTGTTGTTTTTTCTATTACATTCCATATTTAAAGTTGAGTTTATGCACTGAAGACTAGCCAAAGATCCACTGCAAACAAAAGAAGTACATTTTTAAACAAGAAAATAAACTGGGATTTGTTATTATTTTGATTGTTGTATGAACCATCTTTTAATATGGGTTAGTTGATATGACATGTAAAAGTGTCCATCTAAAACTACTGGAAATATATATATTTTTAATCACAAAATAATTATTATACATATTGATTTGATGACTTCATATTGATTTAACAGACTACATAATTTTTGCACTTGCAAAAAATATATAGCTGAATAAAATTATAATTAAAAATAAAATTATATTACAAAAATCTGTATATATGAAATGAAAAATATGCATATATGTAATGAAAATGTAATGGGTAGTCTATTACTGCATGTACTGTGATTATTGTATGTAATATGCTATTATTGTAAAAATATAATACCATAATCATGAAGTATTATTTTTGCTTAACATTTTGATTAAATAACCATGTGCTATCCACTGTCATGAGCAAAAATGAACTAAATAAAATAGCTTGGAAAAAAATGGATTACAATCTAGTGTTCTTTTAATATTTAAACAACCGGGGATCTGCAATAGTTTTTATTAATATTACTATTAGTAAAAAAAAAAAAACAAATTTTTTTGTTATTATTATTTTTTTCCTTGTAAACATTCATTATTAATGGCATAATTTTGCCTGGTCTCGTCTTGTTTAATTGCTGTGTGTTAAACGGCCTCCCAAGAATGCCATCTGAATTAGCCCAGCAAATGAGAGACGTTATTTTGGATGTGAAAGAAAGCATGTGAAAGGTCACACATAGCCCAGTGCAATGATTTGGTGTGGGTTTGACTGTGGGTCACAGGTTGTGTGCGTCTGTGCCTTATGCACTTGTCGGTCCAAGTGTGTGTTGCAGCGTCTATTCTGTGTATGAGAGGGACACAATGCAATGGGAATATTGTACTAAATGTGTGTGTAGGTTGTTTAGTGTGTGTGTATACAGTACATTTGTGTCTTCGGCCCTATGAGACTTGCTGGAGAGCATGGTCACTAGTGCGGGCATTTCTAAATGACAAGGTTTATTTGTTGGTGTTGTGATATGTTCTGAGAAAAGTGTCACTGACAGCTGGTGGAGGCAGCAAGAAGGAGCCACAACAAGTCCCCCCTAACCACACAAAATGTCATCTCTTCCCTGGCTGGCTCACCCAACCATCCCCATGAAAAGAACAGACATTTAAAACTTTGTGACAGGTGTCAGAGACGCTGCCATTGAGCCACTGCCGCTGATGTAGCCGGAATTGACAGCACCCGAGCCGCTGGAGCTGGCTTGGGGACATACCGAGTTTGGTGAGTGTCAGTTCCCATCCTCGTCAGGGCCTCATCTCAAGCAGCTCCGCAAATATAAACAGCATTAGAAGGCGGGCGGAAGTGCAGCGGGAAGACATATGCTGACACACACACACACACACACACACACACACACACACGTGCGTTTGGGGGAGAGCTTGGTAGAGGAATATGGCGGGGACTAATTAAGGTGTGAGAAGTGGAGAGCAACCTGTAGACTCTGACCTAGGACTTCATGCTCGCAGGGCTCCTCACTAGAAAAGAACGCCTGAGAAAATGAATGGAAAGGGTGGGAACTAAATAAACATGAAATGAATGAAAAGATCAGCTCAGTTTGACGAGATGCTAATGGAACAATCATGCTTTCAAGTTTTGAATCAATGCAAATTATTGCATTTTATTGAAATGAGATTTTATTGAAATGATCATGGTTGACGATTTTTAAAACAATCCACATTATTGGCATGAGGCATAAGTGGTAATTATCTATCTATCTATCTATCTATCTATCTATCTATCTATCTATCTATATCTAATCTGTCTGTCTGTCTTTTGATCGAATTATAAAAAATGTAATCAACATTTTGGCCTACTTTTTATGTAAAGCAAAAAATATAGACAGTGAAAATCTGGTGGAAGGCCTACAGTGTAAATGATATTTAATAAAATAGTAACAAGAAAAGTGGCAGAAGACTGGCCAGTGTACAATGTCTAGTTCCCTGAGTTTCATAGAGCTGTATCAGAGCAGCACAGCACTATACCCAACAGTCAGCACGGATGCCCGTCAAAGCAGCGAATGGAAATCTTCTGTAGTCATCAGTTATTAGGCTGTTCTCTCTGAATGACTGACGTCTGCGAATGCAAATGAGAATGCGTGCCGCGTGTGATCGACAGCGGTGCGCTGATAGCATATGCTAACTGAATGAGTGAGAGGTGAGACGGGGAGCAGAACGCTCTCCAAAAGCTCACAGCTCCATCCTTCACGACAGACACGAGGAGATATTAGCCCAGGCAGACGGGAGAGGGAAAAGGGCAGGCAGGGAGAGAAAGAGCTTTATTTCCGGCGCGGTTTTCAGATGAGTAGCATTTGTCATGGAAGGGGAAGATGGTGTAATTAGCTTGTCAGTCTGCTTTAGGCTGAGCTTGCGAGCGCCGGTAAGAAAGATGGACGAACTGCCACGCGAGTTGACAGGCAGTCGATAATGTGGCAATTAATGTCATAAATAATTCCTCTACCAATTATAATCGAATGGACCTTGCGCTTTAAAAAGAGATTAGTGTTCCCTTATCATTTCCTTTATCAGCAAGCATCGCCATCATTTCCAACATAATTATTTCTCTTTAAACATCGAAAGAGAGGATGACCTGTACTTTCAAGTGTAGAAGAAATACTCATTCTTTCTTATTCTTTTTTTATTAAATAATGAACACACCATTAGGGCCGTTCGTGCGTGCGTGCGTGTGTGTGTGTGTGTGCTTTAAATGTCATGGTCGGGTCCTAGACAAGATTACACGCTAATGTAATTTCTAAATATGGAGGGCATTAGATAAATCAATTTGGCTTGTTATGTTAAAGGTTGCCAAAGCCTTACTAACATGCAGCGTATTGATCCAACACCTCCTTCTTCTGTGGGAAAATGCTGGTCTATCTGATCTCCAAAGTCAAAGCAAATGTTTCCCAGGATACATAAATTACTGCACAAACTACATGAGCCAACATACTCTACAAGGCAATGCTATTCATATATTTACATCTATCATGCCATCACAATCGGTTATGTATCCAGATGACAGACTATTTAATATTTGTCTTTATTTGGTCACGTTAAATGACAGATATATGCCTGATTAACATTAGAATTCATGGAAGTCTATCTATACTATTACTGTCCTAGTGAACACATAATAAATGTTCATGACTTCCACTTTCACACTGTTTCAGTGGCTTTGCCATTATTAATCGTCTGTCTGAGGTGAATCAAATGGCGGTGGGCTGTTGTAAATGGCTTCCCATCCATTGCTTTTAAACCACTCTTGAAATGGATTACCAAATAAAAGGAGCTCAACTCATGCAAAGCATCAGTAATGTTGTGTAAAACCCTGTTAAATACATCTGATGGATCTTTGGTGTGCTGTATATAATATATAGCCCGGGCCGTGATGGCTCAAGGTCACATCAGCCACCTCTACATAATGCATGAACCCCTCCTTCCTCAGTCAGTGTCCAATCACTCAGGCCCAACCTTGGGATGAAAATTTTACTAAGTAAATCAGCGAACATTCTGGCATTTCTATTAACCTCCAATGTGCAACTGACAGCAAGATGAATAATGCTAAATAATAACATGTGGCTGTAAATCAGCTTTACAGCTTGAAGGTGAGCTGAAACTGCTCTGTATACTATGTGCCGTCCGACGTTATTTGCAATGCTTTAAAGCTAAAGGCCTTGCTCGGGTTCAGCAAATGATTGCACTAAGCTAGTCACATCTTAAATGAAGCTGTCCATATGTAAAATAGCTGCAATAGTGAGATTTGACAGGAGATCTGTTTCAGCTGAAGGTTTGATTTTTCATTTTATTTTTTTTACTTTTCCCCTCAGCTGATAAAAGTGATTGCTTATCGTGTATTTTGAATGATGGACCAAATCTATATTGTACTTTGATTTTTTGTCTTCATTCTGCAGGCCTTTTGGTGTACACTTTGTTGAAGCCTCACTATATTTAGGCCTTAAGCTGTTATTTGACATGCTTGACTTGAAAATAATTTTATTTTTTTATTTTTTATTGGAAATCAGAAAAATATTAGAAGAAAAAAGGGATGCTTTATGAATCTGGTCTGATGGCACAGACAGCAGCTTGGCAGCAGCTAATAGTGTAACACTGTTTTCAGTTTTAAAGACTTACTGTGTCATCACTCAGACAAGATCATCCCATCTGTCAACATTAAAGGTGAACTGCCTTCACCTTTGGTGAATTTGTGGTAGAGTAATTTTGATGTTTTCATTCAGACTTTTTATTTTTCTTTACTGATATGACATTTCCTCTCATTTATCTTCATGCATGCAGTGACAATTAATATTGTTGTAAATAGAACACGTTACAGGGTGAAGCTGCACAGAGACATCTGAGAAAGGTAATGGATTTCTTTCCATGCTGAAGTGTGTGTTAGTGTTTTCTCAATAACATATTATTAATGACATGGCACTGTTAGGAAGAGATTTGGACGCACAAACGCCATACACAGTTTCTCTTCATATTGTTTTTTGTGTTGAGGAAAGCTTGCTCTACAAGACAATCACATTACTCCCTGTGGATTTCTTTTCTCTCTATTGTTTCACATGTAGACAGGCAGACTAATGCATGTGGAGAAAGAGCTTGATTGACCATTGCCAACAAACGTTTGTTGAAAGGCGATTTTTGATGTCATGTTAAATTTGTCATGATTTTCCTCCGTCTTCATGCTGAGTGAAATCTTGTAATATTAGTAAATGATAGAGCAGGCGTGTATAAATAACGGCTTGCCTTTATTAATATATCATCATCACCAATTTGTTTTAAGCGTAATTTCATGTGAAATCTCTCAACCGTGTGGATGTAACATGTTGCTTTATTAGTTCCATTGGCAGGTGAATCCCAATTAAAGGGGTCATATGATGCAATTTCAAGTTTCTCTTTATCTTTGGAGTGTTACAAGCTGTTTGTGTATAGATGAGATCGCTAAAGATGCAAAAAGTCTCAAAACCAAAGAGATATTCTTGATAAAAGTTCAGATTTGTCCACGCCCTCCTAAAACACCTTGTTTAAACACGCTCCCATGTGTCTACTTCACGGTGTGGGAAGATTTGCATACCTGCCGCCCAAATGTTCACGCAAAGACATAATGCATAACTTTAATTCTCGCTGTAGTATTGTTACCGCTGCCGCCATGTCGTGGAGAGGCTGTGTGTTTCGTTGTGAAAGTAAAAACACTTTGTTTGGTCTTCCAAAAGTGGACACAACTAGAAATCAGTGGTTAAGTTGTATTTACAACACTGTTCCAGAACAGTTGAACCTGCCTGAAGACTTCTTTTTCGATATTGCAAGAGACCATTGACTTTTGTGTGCATGCTCAATCTAAATCTGTCACCATTCGATTCCACCTGCTCAGCATTGCAGTCACCATCGGGGCGCAGGGGGATGAATCCCAGCTGACAAACTGGAGAAGTCAATTGGATGAGGCTTACACAAATCTCACCACAGGGCCATGCTAAAACAAATTAAAAGAGCGAACCGAGTGCATATTTTATGCTAGCGATTTATGATGTAGATGTCCTCCCCTCTCTCCTGTTGCCTTAATGATAAATCATCATCTTCCAGAAGAATGGAGAAGGAAATCAAAATGTCAGTAAGAGAAAGCCAAAATGGCAAATGCGCCATGCTTTTGTTGTTCCTCTTAAATTCTGTTAATCGCCTCAGGTAAAGATTAACTGCTTCTGCCAATTTAATTCAGCTTCAAATAATGCAACAAGGTCACTGTTTTCCTTTCGCTCTTCTCTCTCTCTCTCTCTAGTGCAGGATTGAGTTGTCATGTAGCTCTAATAGGCAGCACAGGGAATCATTAGTCCGGCTCAGCTCTCTGACTGATGGGCATTTCACTCCAATCATCTGGCCGTGCTCAGACGGCGCGGCACTATTGACACGGTGTCAGAGCTGAGAGAGGATGGCTTAATCAGCCGGGACACTCTCAGCATTGATTTGACAAGCTGCTGTAATGACCTACTTGTTTTTGTAAAGGATCACTGTTTATCTGAGCTGGCACTGATGCACTGAGCATGCCGCATCGTCATGGAAACTATTATCACAGCCACGCCGGGGCCTTGGAGGGCTCCTAAAGATGATGTTGAATGTGACTCCAGGGGGTCGCCGTGGACGGGGGTCTGTTGCCATGGTGACAGCTCCTCCTCCTCTGACTGCTGTCCGTCTGAGACATGAAGGACTCCAGTAGAGATGCCGTTTTGAGTCAACAGCGGTGACGGTAGATGGATCCGAGCGGTGACTGACTTGAATAATAGTTTTGAGAATTGTCATGTTAAAAACAAACCCCATCAAGTGCGCAACACATTGATTAAGTGTTCAATATTACAAATTTCTCACTTTCATTTACTCAACTGACAATCCACCCAGAAAATTGTTTTTGATTTTAGCGCCTATTGATTTGCTAAATGGTCCATAATGGCAACTCGAATGTATTCATGTGGGAAAATGCCCACCTACGCTCGACCTCGTCAACTTTGATTGTCGTAGCTTCAGCTCAGATGAAACAAACCTCTGAACCCCTCTCTGCATTTCAATAAAGTTATGCTTTAATTCACAATAAGCAGCCTTACGGCAGCACCCAAGATGTTCTTACCAGTATATTTTCAGAAGGATTCAGGGATGAGGACACTGTCTGGTGGATGGGTGTAATCAGCCCATCCACCCCCCACCCCTCCACCTTCTTCCCAATCTCTCCCCCTACAGCCCATGTGTCAGACAGTAAATATTACTGGCGTACTGACAGGCCTGGAGCCGTGACTCACCGTGTAAAATCGTTAATAAGCAGCATGATGGGGCCACTACATCCCAAGGTGAGAATGTAGGGGGCTGTTTTCATCCACAATTATCCAAAGGACAGCATGAAGTGTCCACGGCGGGATGATTTGTGGGCTGGAAACAAGAGTGCTTTGTCTTGGAAAAGAGATGAGGGCTTGGGAGCAGGAAAGGGAGATGGAGAGAGGTCAAACGGATGGGAGCGAACTTGTGTATTACAAATTGTTGGCTTATTGCTGGATTATTGCTAGATTTATATATACATTTCAACAGATCATTGGTGTGTTTTATACAATAAAAAAAATAAGTATTTCAGCTTGTCTACTTCAAAATTTCACATTTGATTCAATCTTTTACTTGTGGTTTTTCCATGTACCAAACAGTTTTTTGTTGTTGTTAAAAGATAATATAAAGTGGTATTGTTTATTTTATTGCTATTTACACACACATTTTATATAACCAGAATCTGAAGCAGTAGAAATAGTGAAGACGTGGTTGTTTTTGTTGTGATGTGTGGCTTGTTTCTGCTTTATTGCTAGAGACTGGGAGAATAGGTCTTGCATGGTTTCGTTCAGTAAACATACTGCCAAGTTAAATGGCTGATCAATCAATTTGACTGGAATCGATCTGAATCAGTTCAGCCTGCGTGCACACACAGGGAGCCACTTTATTGTAAATCAATCATTTTGAAAACATCTCACAAAGGAGCCAGTCCTTACTAACAAGCCATAAATTTAAACCTACAGGGTGCCACCCTTATCAGCCTACAAATCAGGAGCGCAGCCGACATCTGTTCTACTTCCTCCTCTTTTTATTTCGGCTTGGTAAGTTGAGCTCAGCTCTTTAGTTTTAAAAAGAACAAGCCACGTAAGACCAGACTAATATCTTTGTATAAAACAAGGTTTAATCAGTCATAATTTTTTGAGACTGAAACCGGGGAGCACTGTAATCAGGTTGAGAGGCGCACAGTGAAAAGTGTAGATATAAAAAGAGTTGCTGTTGAAATCTACACATTCTTAAGTAGACGATATGTGGAATAGTTCAAATGTGAGAGGAGTAATTTGTCATTAAACATTCCTCTTTAAATATTATCAGATGTGTTCCCTGCGTCCCGGTCATCCTGTTTCCCCCTCCACATATCTTTGGACTGTAACAATGTCCATTTGTCAATGATGTGTGTTTTTAATGAAAAACAGTTTTCGTTCAAATGTCCAGTGTAAATGAAGTAAGGACGCAATATACCAGTCACCTGTAGAACACAAATACATCGATTTTAATTTCAGAAAATACAAAAAAGAAACCATGTACAATTTATGTACAATTTGTTTTTGTTTTGTACAAGACAGTATGTTTTATCAGCAGGTTATATTTGACAGAGTCAGGTAGATCAGCTCAGCACCATCCATTTCTTCACCTCTGGTATCCAAATCAGTCATTCTGCTATGAGAAACCCCATTTTCCTGTAATGAATATGCTAATGATTACATGAATGGATGGATGTTTCAATTATTTATTGAAGTGGAAAAAAAAGACAAACAATACAGTAATCCTTGTCCAAGTTAAGCATGTTAAGACTTGATTCCCTCCGAGTATTTATTCTGTTACAGTGTAATTGCTTTATACAGTTTCAAAAACTTAAATCTCTTTTACAATATAATAAAATAGCCAAAATGAGTTGTGTATTACATAGCTATTACATAGTACATCAGTAAGGTTGCTTTATATGTTGCTTTAATTAAACACTTTTGAATACATTGACAGGTGATCAAAATAAACATCATAGTCAGTTCTACCCAGCATCTTTCAGTCATTGCTGTCCCCCCCCCCCCCCCCCCCCATTTTTTTTTTTTTTTTTGACTTGTTCAGTATCTATAACCAAGGTGCTAGGATTTCAGCAGCTTGCACAGGCACAAGTGTCGTATGCCCATTTGAATGCCACTTTTCGCACAAGTGGGTCTTACGGTGTTCCTCCTTTGGTCTTCATGCACTGCCTGGCACTGTCCTGGCATGGAGGCAAGGGTGGCTTGGATGTTCTCCATGCCAGTATTAGATGCCATGAGATTCATCCAGTATTACTGACCAATGACTGACTGATGCTGGCAGATGGACACATTTCATGGCACTGTAGAAACTCTGATATGTGTACACTGTAGTTTCTTCAAAGATGTACAAATAAATTGCATGATACTAAAACATTGCACATTTGTTGCAGTGGAAAAGAAATATCAGAGAATCACCTCAAACTTTCATCAGGCCTACGGAAGGTAAAAGAAAACATGTACGTCAGCTTTACATTGTAGTTTTGTCATCATGATCACTACCTGAGTATGTGATTTTGAAAAAGAAAGATCTGTAAACAAACAACCAATATTTTCAAACTATATGTGATAGTAACATTGAAATGCTGATGACAAAATGGAATGTAAATGTTTCAACATGCATCTACACTTTTGTCATCAAATGAAACCTGCCGTCTTGACTGTGCCATCTGCCTTTCTTGTAATGTAATTTGTTACAGGAAAAGGACCCTACATAAAAGAAATTTATAAATTGGACCTTTAACTCCAATGGATGCTTTTTAGCTCAGTATCTTTTTTTTCAGGCTAGCAAGTACGTAGACAATCCAATTAAACATACAGTTACTCACATTGGTATTCTCTTTTTTTTTTTCATTTATTAAGGAATCTACTTGCTACAAAGTGCAACACCAATGTAATCACAATTCAGAAAATCACAAGCCTAATTGTCCAGTAGGCAAACAAAGCTGAGAGCCTTTGAGAAATTAAACGTGGACTAGAACGGGCATAATTTATAACATTTATATTCTTTTGCTCAATGGATGGATGAGTGCTAATGTCTCTTTTCTTGCCTCTATAACTTATTAGTTCACTGCTGAATCTGATCGCATTGTGTTTGCTTCAAGTACTTCAGCACACTCTTCTCTTTACAGAGACCTAATTTAGGTCAAACATCGCTAATATTACTATGACTCGTTACGGAAAGAGCAGAGTCCCTTCTCATGAATCTCTGAATTCATGTCTGTCTGAGGATCAACATCGTGTCATCAGTCATTCAATATTGGTTTTCACCTTAGTTAGCTTATGAAAATGAAAGCATATAGGTTGTTTTAGGCTACGTTCACACTGCAGGCTGAAATGACCCAATTCCGATTTTTTTGCCCCTATGCGACCTGTATCTGATCTTTTCATGACAGTCTGAACGACACAGATCCGATCTTTTCAAATGTGACCCAGGCCACTTGGGTATGTGGTCCTGAATCCGATACATATCCGATCTTTTGAAATGCGACCTCCGTCTGAACGATTTGACGAATTGACTCAACGAATTGAGCGTTGAGTACTCTTCTGCGCATGCGGGTCACTTCTGGGTCATTTCACGTTCACACAGGAGATCAAAAAAAGGTCGCATTTAATTGGAAATGTGAACGGCCTTGCAAAAAAATGTAATTTTTTCAAAAAATCGGAATTGAGCATTAAGCCTTGCAGTGTGAACGTAGCCTTAGTAGAGCTCGAGGTCCTTCAAAGCATCCTGTGTAAGTATCAAAGAGCACTCCATATGGTAAACTGAGATTGTACCTTTCTGACTCGGGTTCACAAATCTTTGAATGATCTCAATTGATGTTACGTGATATTAAGATATCTTTAAGATACATTTAGAAATAAAGATCTCTATGTATAAAAATAAGTACAAAATGATTAGCTCATGGATAAAAAATAAGTATGTACTTATGTATAAATCTGACAGAGCACTTGCAGCAACGTTCAAAGGACTGTGAAACATTTGTATCAATATACGTTCTACTTAAAGGTACAACATAGTCGTGTAAGTGAGTGACGTTCAAATCCATTCAGTCCACAGCAAGAGTTATCTACAAGTTACATCTTTGGCTGATAATTGAACATTATGATTGAGCTTTTGCTCTAGAGTATAAGTCATCACAGTCGGTCACAGGTAACATCCAAGCACATTTCCGCCCCTGTGCCAACACTGTGTCAGGCAGTGGCTAGACCCAAAGGAGGAACCAATAATGCCCACTTTTTGCAATATGTGGCATTTTTAAATGTATATATATTTTATTTTCTCTGCGTTAAAGCTCAACCATTGTTGAATTATCAGCAGGTTACAGTAGTGTTTCATTCAGTCTTATAAATAGCAGAGCCACAGATGCAAACAAACATGTTATAATCCTCTATCACAGACAGTTTCCCAAACGAGAAGTATAGATGATGGAAAGACATCAACAGAAGTAGTGCATATCCTCAATGTATTGCCAATTCCGAAGAGCTACGTTGGGGACGGCCATTTGCATTAGGTAAAACAAACATTTCCACGTGTATATGTGCCTAAACCTGTTTTCATCCCTACTGTCTGTAGGGATGAAAATTGGCATCCTATCCAGAGCTATAAATTCAGGTTACATCAGGCAGCCTTCAGCACACACCATGCGTGAAAACAGTCACGCAAACACTCGTTTCCCTGAACAAAACAGCCACAGCCTGTGACGTCAGCCTCAAACCCGGAGGAGAACTGAGGGAAAGCTTTGACTCTTCTGTGAGAAGTGCTCGAGTTGTTATGCGGTAGTGCAAAATGAAATGGACGATGGATACGTAACCAATTGGCAGGACTGATCTTTGGGTAGTGTTTGGATGACGTGAATGACAGTGACCCTCATCCTCCATTACAGCACCCTCTGCATGGAGTCAGGTCACGGCAGAGGTGAAATATTGCAGTGAATCACAGGAAGTACTTTTTCTTTCTCCTCTTTTTTTTTTTTTTTTTCGTCCGTTAACAACTTTAAAAAGTGCTAGGGGCTGTACAATCCTTACTTGATTGTCATTATGTACATCACTATGTATACATATAAAAAAGTACGGAAGTAACATTAAAGGTATACACACAGGAAGTCCCTTCCAGTTCTCAAATGCTTCAAACCCTTGAGTTGAACAAGGGAAGAACAATGTGTCGCCATCATCTCAATCATGGTTTTGCGATTAGCGCTCATCTTTTACAGCAGGATGACCCAAATCCCTCCATAATGGTAAAGGCCGGGGATTCGTTCAGCATTCATCTTCGACTTCTCGGATGGGTGGAATCAGACTGCTAGTGGATTTGTATTGATTGACTTGGTTGGCCATGTGAGTGCTCATGGGCTTGATTTGAATGTTCCTTGGGTATGCGTTTTCTGCTTCATCTGTAAACCATCTCTTTTCTGTGAGACAGCCATGCAGGAGAGAAGCAGAAGACGAGAAACTCAGCGTTAATATCAGATCTTTAATGCAGGATCATTCGTTCTCTATTAAAATCTCTATTAAAAAAAAATTATAAATTCCCACACTTTCTTTCTCTCTTTCTACAATACATGAACTTGAATTTACATTCAGGACACAGGGTGAAACGCACATTGTTGGACCTATTACTGATTTCATGAGGCAGCACGGTACGTACTGTAGCCAAATAGAAATGATTGTATCGTGCTGTGTATTTGAGCATGTTATCACATGACCGGTTCTCTGAAATCAGGTGTTTTATTCGGAAAAGTGTCCTATGAGGACTCAAGCCATGGGTAGGGCCAGCATCTGACCTCATCACATTTACTTTCTCCTAGGCAGTGTCATTTTCCAGCACTCCAACATTTTTCCACATATTCCTCCAACTTGAAATGTGCTGCACACCTTGGAGTGTCAGGCTGCGACGAGCCGTGGGGGAAGAGTGTCACGGCGCAGTCGTTTGATGTAAGTGGAGCTGTGCCTGAGGTGGTGCAAGGAGTCAGCCACCTCGCTTCGTTCCCCTGAGTTTACTACTGATGCTGGCACTTACATTGCCCCAAGACATCCTCTGGCCCCGCAAGGGTTAAAAGAGCCAATTTCAGCAGCACAGGGACTCTCATCATGGCTCCCCTCTCTCACACAGATATTTGAGGTGAATTTCAGCGGAACGTGAAACCACTTTTGCTTGGATTGAGTGGGGAGCTTTTAAAAGACCGAATCTACTTTTTTTTTTTTGGATTAATGCAGTCATAAGTCACGAGAGGTCTTTCTTAAATTAAAACAGATGTTTTTATGCACAACGCAAAGTGGCAAATATGACAAAAGCCACCAATGCATCATTAATAATTAGCAACACTGGCGATACTTTGAACAAATACTGTATAAAATACATGTTTCTGCATTGAAATTGTTTTTTTCAAAATATAATAATTACAGATTGTAATAATAATTAACAGTACATTTTATTATTTTAAATATGTAATTTGATCATATTTCAGATTGTTATTAATTATAGAATTGGATTTGAATGGCTTTGAAAACAACTCTCTGAATCAGATTTTATTATTTTCCAAATACCTTATTAGAATTATGTAAGCAAAACAAATACATTTTGATTTGAACCTACATGAAGGAACAATGTGCATACACACTGACATCGCACACAATTCAGTTTGTCTTAAAGAAGGAAAGAAATAAAAAGAAAAAGAAAGAAAACCCTAATGAGAGGTAAATGAACAAGAGGAGTTCAAACAAGTCGAGGGGGATTATTGAGAGAGAGATCACTGGAACCAGATTCCAGATGGACAGAGGGTAGCGAGAGGATGATAGTCGACCACATGCAATGCTGGGATGGTCCTGAGCATGACAAGAGTGAGGCAGTAGCAGCAGCCATTTGCTTTCAGTTAGAAAGCGAAGGTGAAAAGTATGCATGATTTCATAGGAAAGTAAAATCAAAATCCCCTCTCATAACAGTGCTCCACAAAGGACAAAGTTATGATTAAAAGATCCCACAACAGGTGCTTTATCATGCAGAATCATTAACTTGCATACCTGGGCCCATTCTATTCATCCTTGTTGCACTTTAGAAAAAAAAAGTGGTCTATGTAAGTTTTACAGTGTTTAAGGCAAGTAACAGGTATCAAACAGAATAACTGACATCATACCGTTACATTTTTATTCTGGTTAATATATTGTGAATTAAAAATTATAACCATCTTTTTTTTACACTAATGAGAAATGAGTCTTATAAAAATCTAAATTAAATGTTGTCAATGCTAATTCAGAATTTATGACTACAAACTATTTAGCTCAATCAGTATTAAAGATTTTGATGGATCTTACAAAAAAACTCTTAAAAAAGACAATGTGCTTCTTAAATCTGAAAAATAAAAATCTCATATTAACTAATTTAACCTAATCTCTAATCGGGGAATAACTTCCAAACTAACTTTTTGAATGACAACTTTTAGGCATGTATTTTAACAGGCACTTGAAATCAATGCAGGGTTTTACAACATCCCAAAATACCTTGCAGCACCTCCATTCTGGCGAGAGTAAAAGTCTCAACAACAGCAGCTTCATGAAGATTGAATATGTAGA
The DNA here is from genome assembly GCF_963082965.1 of Carassius carassius. NCBI lineage: Eukaryota > Metazoa > Chordata > Actinopteri > Cypriniformes > Cyprinidae > Carassius > Carassius carassius. The sequence continues at coordinate 21,017,446 of NC_081784.1, forward strand.
TGATACAGTTTTCAAATCTGGAAATTTTTAAAGATCCACACTTAAATTATCCAAAGCTTCTACAATAATACACACCATAGGAGTTTCTGCTCTTGCAGGGCATGTAGGGATGGTGTGAAACCATTTATGCTAGGATAATGTCTCTAAACCCTACCTGAAACATAAAAAATCACTAGAGCATAACTGAAAATAAGCCACTAACACAGACTAAAAACATGATGATGCAATCTGCAGTTCTTACACACACAGACATAATGATTAGACAAACAGGAAGGCAAGGAATTAATTAATTAATGCTGTTCCCTTACTCTTATATTTGGAATAACGTCCAAAACGATCTATATTACCTATACACAAAAGCTGATGAAAAATTCTGCCTCTATTTCTGGAACATTATTTAGCTTGATAATACATATTGAATAAATAGTTCTAGAAGTCTGCAAGGGACCTGCAGATTCATAGTATTATTTTTAATACATACATTTAAAATTCCTAATAGAATCCCGTGCTGTAACAAATCTAAACTGGTGCAGACTATGAGATGAAGACCTCTAGTTTATTTTCAAAAGCTCACAGGTTGATTGTGTGCAATATGCAGACATGTTTCTGGTTACGGTTCACTGGCGATGAAGCAATGATCAAATGGTCATAAAGTTCTATGTGTGGTCAAGGCAAGGGCCACATGCACATAACAATGAAGCAAACTCACAAACAGAACATGGAAGGCTGAGAACACACACACAGCATCTTTTCTGTACAAGGTGTGCTAATCCCACAGAAGTGAAAAAACACACACTTACACTCAACTCTGCTGGGTTAGAGAAATGAAGGCCAACTTACTTCTGTTTGTCACGGGCTTCACGTGCTTTGCTGCTGCGGTTCTGCCGATTCGTGGCGGGGATGTGAACAGACGAGCTCTTCTTGCTGGATGAATGAGAGGAATGAGAGGAGTGGGACAGGCTCACTCGGGACTGGCCCGCATTGTGGTCAAACTGCATCAGACAGAAGATCAGGTCCGTGGGCACCAGCTCAAACTCATAAGGTGGGTTTGTGATGACATACCTGCACACACGTTCAAGTAATGTTAAGATGCCATTTTGCCCTTTGCAGAACAATATTAAACAGGTTTATAGGTGAAGTGTATAATTTCTATAATTTCATGACTAATCAGTTATTAGTCAATATTCAAATATTAGCATGTGGCTAAGCTAAAAGCGGGATTCTAATAATAGTAATACATAGTGCACTTAACATTGAAAAAAAAACACTGAAAAAAGATCACTACTGATTAAAATCATGCTTAAAAATTGTTAAAATGGCTTAAATATTCACTGAACTATGGGGTTGCTTTAACCATGAAGGACACGTGACTGCCTTAGATTGTAATAAAATAAGGCACACTATAGTAAACTTTTTTTTTTAAATGCTTTTGAAAGAAATCTCTTCATAAAGGCTGCATTTATTTACTAAATCACAGCAAAACTGTAATATTGTGAAATATAATTAGGTTAAAAAAAATATATATATATATATTCTAAAACAATTTATTCCTGTGATCAATTCATTACTCCAGTGTTCAGTGTCACATGATCCTTCAGAAATCATTTTAATATGCAGATTTGCTGCTAAAAAAATTACTCTGATGCTCCTTTTTTCAGGATTCTTTGATGAAGAAAGTTGATGAAAACAGCATTTCAATAAAAGTATTAATTTCTTTGAAAAGAAAAAATAACATTCTGACTTCCTTTTTAATTTTGTCCTTTTGAATATTTATTTATCTAACAAGCAAGCATAAATTAGTGTTAAATTTTATCAGCTGTGCTCCTACAGAAAATTGCCTAGTTAGGGAGCTCACACCTTACTAGGTGTTGGAAATGGGTTTACAATAATGTGGGCTTCATTTTTCTTTCCCAGCCGTGAAGCTGGATTATAGGCCGAGTGAAATAAAGAGGTTAATAGGTCAAAAGGACAGCTTACCTTTTTGTGCACTGGCCTGGTGTACTTAAATGTGCATCTCGCAATCTATAGATTCCAAAGCACAGCATGTTGTATGTTTTTAATGCTTTACAAAACAAGTCTCCGTAGCAACCGCCATCCTGAAAAAGAACACACCATAGTGCTTTAATGGTTCATTCATAACATTCAAATCATCATATGCTTATTTCAGGCATGACAGGGCCAACTTGAGTGTAAGAGCAGGTGTTGTTTGCCTCATTCATGAAATATATGGCATTTTTACTTCGATACAGTCAGTGCTGGGTAGTAACTGAGAAAATGTCATCTTGATAACGTAATCAGAACCCAAAATTTATTACTTTTAATTCGATTATATTACATTTTAAAATGCTCATAATCAGATTACAGGTACTTTTTTATTGATTACATTGTATTCACACAATGAGAGTAAAGTATTAATAATTTATTTTTTCATCCCAGTTTATTTTTTATTTTAAATGTAAAATGTTCCTTTCTAAATGAACCTACCTCTTATTATACAGACCAATATTTATGCAAGTTACTAAACACTGCTGACACAGCTGTGAAATACTTTGACTTCATCATATCCAGTGACGTCCACTAATCATTAATACTGGAAGTCTGGACAAAATTATTTCAAACCCAGAAGACTTTGGCCATGTAATGTCATGTTTTCATGTTTATTAATGTTTGTTTATGTAATGTAGGGATTCTCAAGCTTTTGACATTTTATGATTTCATTAATTTTTAATTACAAACCACAGTTTGGGACATTATATATATTTTTAAATCAGTATGGTACACTATAATCACATTCAGGTCTATGTGATAAATGCGTAAGGTCCAAAATAATCTAAAAGTAATCCAAAAAGTAGTCAGACTACATTACTTAATATGTGTAATCCAGATTATGTTATAAACCACAATTTACTTCATGTAATTTATAATCAGTAAAGGACCATAATTTTTAAGTAATCTACATAACACTGGATATAATACAGTAGAAATACCATGAAAGATTTAATGCTGCATTACTTTTTACCCACAGATTTAGCATGTTCTGCTGGTTCACTTGCATTAGTGGGCAGGGGAGACCTCAGACAGGGAATGACCCCTGTTGGGGAAAGTGCCAAAACGTGTCAGCTCCTCTTAACTGCCCACTTACCCCCAAGTCTGCGAAGGGCCCATCGTAGAGGGCCAGCTGGGCGACCCGACACCTGTCCCTGTTAGCCAGCGTCTGCGGCGTGCTGTAGCCACCTCTCAGCGCGTTCTCCTCAGCTAGCAGGCCCTCCAGCTCCGGAGTGGCGCCTCCTGTGACCAGTGTGCGGATCAGGGTGAGGATATTATCATTGAAGTATGTCTGCCAAGATAAAGGAGAGGATCCGGACGTGAGTGCCATTAGAATCACAACTCAAGACTGTCAGGATTTTGGAGCTGTCCCGAGCACTGTTATCTAGACCCTGATCTGTCTCTTCTCATTTCACTCCCTGGGAAGGGAAGAGACACAGGAATGTAATTACGCCAGCTGTTGTTGTTGTTGTCATTGTCGTCTCCTCCCCATGCACATTCATTTTGGTAACACCAGCCACGCTTAACAGGGGAGCGTTTTGCACACGAGGACATTTTAATTATCATTATTGTAGCTAATTGCAGATTGCATACAATGAAGATAGATCTCATAACACAACAAGTCGGGGACATTTGTCTTGTATAGCGGGGTCCTAAAGTCTGAGACCACTAGTGAAAGTTCTTCTTTTATTTTATAGACGAATAGTTGAAAATGTTTGCTTTAATGATAATATGTTTATATGTTTTAAACATGAAGAGCTGTGTAATCCTGCATTGTTAACACAGTCAATGTCACATTTTAAATAGTGACCTACAAATAACCCAGATTATGTTACTAACTACAATTTACTAAATGTAATTTGTAATCAATAACAGACCATATAATTTGTAAGTCATCTACCCAGCACTGGATATAGAAATACAATGAAAGATTTAATGCAGTGTTGTGCTCAAGCAACATCTCTTCTTATTACTGTCTTGTTATTGTTGAAAACTGTTGTGTTGTTTAATATGCTTGCGGAAAATGCAAAAAAATAATAATAATTCTTAGATTTTTCTTATTCACTTCACCTCATAACTTTTATGCACTAACTTTTAATGGCTGAGGTCAATAAGATTTTTTTTAAATGGATTAATAGTTTTCTGTTTTAATATATTTTGAAATGTAATTTATTCCTGTGATGACAAAGCAGAATTTTCAACATCATTACTCCAGTTTTCAGTGTCATGTGATCTTTCAGAAATCATTCTAATATACTGATTTGCTGCTCAAGAAACATTTCTTATTACCAATGCTTCAAATATTTGTGCTGCTTATTTTTTTCTTTACTGTCACTTTTGATCAATTTAATGTATCTACACTGAATAAAAGTATTAATTAAAAAAAATTCTAACAGTAATGTATTTTAAATCCTTAAACTTTATATTAATTCCAAGTTTAAATCAGATTCTGTATCCTTGACTTTTAAAGTGGTTTCTGACTTGTAGACCATGCTGTATCTTGTCCATCAAATGTTCTTCAGTGTCAGAGATGATTAAGTTGTCAAATGATTACAGTACAAAAATAAAAGATTCCACTAAGATCACAAGGTCATTTGTGTGAGCACCAGAGGGCTGCACTAGAGTGACAACTCTCCGGGCCCCTGACAGCAGCTTTCAGCCCAATGATGGATGAGAGCTGTCTATTAGCAGGCTTCACCTTTGTCCACAGTGAAATGCACTTGAAGGCTGCTTTGTTCTAGCTTCACTCAAAGTGAAAGGTACTGGAATTAAGCCATCATATGGATAAGGGGATAGTAGCGGTCATAGGTGGTGAGGGGGGTGGTGGAGGAAAAGGGGGGAAAAAGTATCTTTCCTAATCTACCCCTAATTGGACCCCATAGCAGCCCACCTCTGCGTGTCAAGGCATGCCATTAAAGAAAACTTGAGCACTTACCTTGTTAAAAGATCTAATAAGACTCTTGAAAGTTCATTTCATGACACATTATATGAGGAGTCTTGGCAACAACTTTCCTTTTGATGTCAATGCTGCTGACAGTGCTGTCTGATCAATGTGGCATTTCATTTACCAACCTCTGCCTGGTGGTAATGCCTGAGCCCTACATCTAAAGCACTGCACAGCCGGAGGATGTCTCTTTTCTATACATTATTTCAAAGGATTAGCAGTGAGACATGCCTTCATGTAATTCTATAAGACATGCCTTGATGGGAGAAATGACTGTGCACCTTCTGACAGCTTGCTTTGTTCACCAAATCACTGGCTGCTTTTGAACAAAAAGATCACCTGAAGCCTAGTAGATAATATGAAGTATCCTTCACACAATGAAAGGTATGTATTTATGTATGCCAATCTGTTTAAAGGAATTCAAATCAGTGAATATGTGTCAATGTGGCAGCTGTTTAGCCACTAACTCACCGCACTCATCAGGGAGTCCAACACACTGATGGCGAACGCGGTACCGCAGGCAAACGGTTGGGTCAGATACAGCTCCGTATCTGGGTCGTCATCGTCGTCTTGGTCCAAAAACTGAACGTTGGAGTCATTCACTGCAGTACAGAGAGAGACGTTTTAGAACTTTGAAGAAGAGTCAACTAATGTCCTTCAAAGGGTGAAGTGGAGTGTCTCACCATCAAACAGTAAACGGTTTAATGATGTCAAATAAACAATGAGCAAAGAAAAAAGAAAAAAAACTGCATGCACATCAGTGGGCATGCATTCTGGAGATTAATATAGGTTGAAATATTGATATCTGCACACTGCAGTACTCAAAACTTTTGATCTTACTTGAATCTGAATATCTTAGAAGTGATAATTCACATAAAAAAAAATAAATAAAAATTATGTTTCTGAGAGAAGCTGCAATGTCTGGATCGTTCTTTTGAGTCAGATCCTTTAAATGAATCATCACTTCACAAAACTGATATGAATAGTTTTATAAAAAATTGGACCGATCCTGTTCACGGACTCAATAATTCAGTCACAGTGGTTAACGAATCATTAGAGGGGTCAGATCATCAGTAAATAAAGACTTAAATTACTCTTTGTTTCACATACAGCTACTGTATGACATCAAATGATGAGGAATACACGATACAAGAATTGTGAACTGCTTTTATTAAGCTTTTGGATCCTTTTTTAAACTTTCACTATTCATCCAATTTGCATGGAGAAGAGTGGCTAGTATAATTCTTTGACATTTCTCTTTTTGTGTTGCATCAAAAAAGATAGTTCTATGTTTCTGGAACAACACAAAGATATATATATGAAAACACAAATCCATATTTAAACATTGATATCTTTAGTTGGACAGAAGCAGTCAGATTGCTTTGAGGCTATTGTGTATGGTCTCAGCGGCAAGTGTACAGAGACAATGCCCTGAAATCCCACTTGTTTTGAACACAGCCCCACACAACAGTCTTTGTTTCACCCCCTTTCAAAATCTATGCTTCAGAGATTAGGGCCAGCACCAAAATAAATAAATAAAAATAAACAGCTTAAAGCAAGGTTTGATAGTTGTTGTTTTTTTTTCTAATTTGATTTCTTCCCAAACTTCCTGTGAGCTAAGGAAGAGAAATGTCAGTCTTTCAGACAGGCCGCTGATGAAAAGGAGCCCGGGCCAAAGAATTGAACTGCAGGGAGATGCTATGGAAACAGCCACAAGGACAGACTCGCATGATCAAAGGCCTAGTGATGCTCTGAGAAAGAAAGAAAAAAAAAATCCTTAAAAAAGGCCAAAAACAAGACAGTCAATTTCAACCAGAACTAAGGATAAAAATGTGTTCAAAGTGATGCCATGGGAGCAGGCCTCAGCTGCAGCGAGAGAAATCAAGGCAAGCCGATGAAGGAGGCAGTGCATCAGAGTAGCGGAGGACAAAGGCACAGCTTACCCAGTTCTGTTATCATTTGTATGTTGTTTCCACTGTTTTTTTCCTGACTGAATGAAACCAAAGGCAGTAGTTTGCCAGGCTTAGCTAATGATGATAAAACAGTGTTTAGGGGAGACAGTTATTGAAACAAGTTCAAAGCCAGAGAAAGAGAAAGCATAAATGAGAGTATCATGTCAAGAGTGGGATTAGAAATCTAAAGGTACAGTGTCAGTATGAAGCGCTTCCATAAGAACTCCATGAACAGTTTGGCCGTGTTTGTTCACAATAACGGGGATGTCGTGCAGGGAAAGATTACTATGAACCATTTAGAAGAGAAAACAAATCGCTCTCAACATGTTTTTCCACGTTTCTTGTGTAATCACACATATTCCAACACTAATACTGCAGGCCTGATTTACCAAGCGCTCCATTGATTTGCTTGTGTAGAGAATCTGCATAAAGTAGCTGTGAATTACTTTAAGTAGATTATTACGCTACCTATAGGCTAAACATTTTTCAATCTGTGCAAAAAACTTCTAGTTGAGTTATCACAGCAAAAACGTGATCCACTGAACAGATGACAGTATGCAGTGTGACAAAACAAAAAGGAAATGATTGGAGAAAAGCAAAGAATTCAGGTGATGCAGCAATGAAAACAGTTGCAGCTAAAGAATGATCAACTCATGTGGGTTTCTTAAATGGCTGATGGTCCACATATTTATATTAAAATTTAATGAAGACATATATATTTATATATATTACACAATAATTACTAAGAAATGTAAAAAAAAATTTAATTGATTTACAACAATTTTTAAATGTAAAAAATGCATACACTACAGCAGTTTCTCAACTGGTGGGACATTATACTGTGCTTGTATCATGCACTCTTTAATCGCACACACAAATGCTGCAGTGCATGCTGTATATCATTTCACTTAATCACAAAAGAAACTATGAGCATGCAACGTGTGAAATAAAAGTCAAGTACCAATAAAGCACATCACTGGTACTTCGTGTGTTAGCTGGGAAGGATTTGCATGAAGGTATGATATATTTTTTAAACAAATGATATATATATATATATATATCATAAAGTGGGTTGCAGCTTTATGACCATGGAAATATGTAGGTGCCATGGCCAAAACAGTTGAGAAGCACTGCACTACAGTTAAAATGTTTTGGGTTGTAAGAGTTTTTAATGTTTTTGAATGCAGTCTCTTATGTTCACCAAGGCTGAATTCATCAAAAAACAAATGTTTTCTATTTTAGTATTCCTGTGATGCAAAGCTGAAATTTCAGCAGCCATTATACACGATACTTCAGAGAGAATATTTCAATATACTTATTTGCTACTCAAGAAACATTTATTTTTTATCAGTATAGAAAAACAGTTGTGCTGCTTGATACTTTTGTGGAAATCATGATTACTTTCCCCACACTTCTGAACGATTGTTTATCTCAACAATTGAATTTCATTTCATTTTATAAATGATTTATATGTATTCTCCATTTATTTATTAACAAAATTTCTTAGTTTTTTTTTATATTAATAAATTTAGTTTCCTGTCAGCAATGATTATTTACAGGAAAACAGAATGGCAAATTTTAAGAAATGACCAATTCAGAACACTATAAACAAGTAGCAACTCAAGTTATCTACACTTTTATCATGTTTACAATTCTTGGGAGTATTATTAGCTTGACTATCTAGCTTTTCTCTTTTTGAATTACAGAAGGACTCTGTCAAGAGGATGAAATATCCTCTCGACTCAAAGTCAAACTCACGCTTTCAGATTAGTCAATGTCAAGTATATGTCAATGTCTTTAATGACAGATGATATGGACAGCCTTCGTATAAGATTATACTGATTATTCTTGATTTGCGGTTTCTTTTTCTATCTTTTTTAATTTTTCGAATATTTGTTTCACCACTACCAATATGAAAAAAAAGGCAGAAACCTTTAGTAAATCAGGCCCCATGTGCCCCAGATGTAGGACTTTGCAACCCCTCAGGGAGGAGGACTTTTGCATCTCATGTTAAGAGGACAGTAGTACATACGAGTGTGTGTGTGTGTGTGTGTGTGTGTGTGAGAGAGAGGAGTGTGTTTTGCATAGCATCTGTGAGGCCCTTTCTCTTTTGCAGCCTTTCTAGTGTAACTCGCTGTAATTGGGTCAGTGGAGAGTTGGAGCGACCGGTCTCTGGTGCTTTATAGTGCCCTCTGAGATCTAAAACTTTCATGAGTCCCCCCACCATGGGAATAGTGCCACCCTCATTGTTATTTATAAATGGATCCATTTTGCTACTACATGCTTTTTTCCTCTCCCTATAAGTCTAGGTCTCTTCCAGTGCATTAAAGGCACATCTGATGAGGATGCGACAATGACCAAGTCAGTGAAATATTCAGGTGCACCATTAAACACATCACAGACACACACTTCATAAAGAACACATCAATGTGGCTTGAAACAGGAGTTTAGATTCTAATCACACTTGACTTTGACATGTTAGCAGGATGACTGCAGTCGCGTCTCACCAAGTTCAGTTATGATCGGGATGTTTGATCCCGTGGTGATGGATGTCTGCCGCACTAAGCCGTGCACTGGACTGTTATCTGGAGATGACCTATCCATCCCCGGAGGTGTGAAACCTGGAAGAGAAAAAGGAAAACGACTGTCACATTTTACTCTGCTTATGGTGCCAAAACAGATTCAAGGTTTGCAATGGTGACCAAACCAGTAGCATAACAGTCAGCAGTGTTGGGAAGGTTACTTTGGAAATGTAATAGGTTACAGATTACAAGTTACCCTGTTTAAAATGTAATAGTAGTGTAACTTTTTCAATTACTTTATTAAAGTAATGTAACGAATTACTTTTGAGTACTTTTTGATTACTTTTCTAAATTTGTGAAATTTAAAGAATAATAAATAAAAGCATATACATCAACTTAAATACAGTTATCTAATAAGCATGTGACGTATTCTGTGTAATAAACTCCTGAAACATTGGTGTTTTTTTTAAACTGCTGTCTCTGTATATGATGATAGTTTTCTCAAAATAAGTAAAATGCACATGAAGTGACACAGAGCAGTTCTAGAAATTATGTTTATGTGCTCGTGTACTCCTATATTGAGGCAGCAGAGGTTGAAAACACTGCGAGCTTCAGTAGGCCTATGTGTAGTAAATGAAACCATGTCTTTGCCATTAATTTACAGGAGGGGCGGACTGGGAAAAAAATTCAGACTGGAAAATTCAAACTCATACAAACAAATTCATGGACAAAACTATTTTTTGTATGGACCTGACATAAAAAAGGTTTAAATCTTTAATTTGGGGACATGCAAAATAATTAAAAGTTGTCTCCTGAACTGCACCTTCACTTCCATTTTTCTCTTCAGTCTCTTTATTTTGCCCTGTTATCCATCTCTCTCATGACTTTAATACTCAAGATTGAACAAAACTATACTTTACAATACAATACTCTACAATACTACAATATCTTTATAGAAAAATCCTAATACTGTACACGAGTCATGTTTTTCCCTTACAAAAAATTGCCATGCTTTTATTAGCCTATATAAAAGTAAAATAACCTTGTTTTGTTTTTGTTTTTTTGCAAATGGATTTGTATTTATTTTTAAATAAATACATTTGTAAAATAATTTTACATTTTTGGTTATCACAGTTAAACAATAGTAACCATTTTCTCTGGATTTATAGTTAAATATTAAAATGTTAATTTTCGTAAGGGTTGTGTTGTTGTCTGTCGTAGCTCCCCCTAAACCTATAAAAAAAATCAGATTTTTTTTTCAGATAAATTCCTACTGTAACATTACAACAGATAATAATGATGTCCTTTATATAGTATTTTGAGTGATGACTGATGAGCAATGTGCTGCTGCTTGATTAAATAAATAAAAAAACAAAGACAAAAAAGCATCTTTACAGATGAAACTGACCTAAAACACTGAACAGTAGTTCTGCTTCTCTGCTCCAGCAGTCCACTCTCTCTCTCTCTCTCTCTCTCTCTCTCTCTCTCTCTCTCTCTCTCTCTCTCTCACTCTCTCTCTCTCTCTCTCTCTCTCGCATTGATTACTCTGAGTCTGATCCAAACCGTTTGGCGGAGGCGCGGAGAGCGCGTGAGTCATGACTAACAATTCATGACTTATTAGAGATTTAATTATCAAATGGCGGATTCGCAAATGATCGCTTTAGTACATTCGGCAGGCAATTATACAATAATGATATTAAATAGTGGGGCAAAATCGGCTGCGAGGTCACCGGGAATTGTCCCGGTTCTCCCGGTGTCCAGTCCGCGCCTGATTTCCACAGACACGCAGAATGTGCAAGTAATATATTGCATTTTTGGGGCTTAATATTCACAGACACTAGTCCATGTCATGTTTTGATTCAAGTGTACTGACCTACTTTTGATTTAGTCATCCAAAATGTGGCACATTCCGTCCGCGTTAGGCATTCCGTTTTTATGACTGGATCTACGAACCAGACTGTGTTTCCGCATCCCGGAAATTATCAGGGCGGTCTCAGAATAGTCAGTGCAATTTGGGAAAGAAATCAGTTAAATCTGTATGTGGATGTGTGTAAATATTCAAATGTAATCCCCTTTGTAATCGTAAAAAATTTCATAAGTAACTGTAATTTAATTACTCATTTTTTCTTAGTAACTGTAACTAATTACAGTTACTATAATTTTGTAATTAAATTACGTAACGCCGTTACATGTAACTAGTTACTCCCCAACACTGACAGTCAGCCAATACAAATAAGATTTTCATGGTATAACGCTAAATGTAGTGAACATTGTAGAGTTTGTGGTGGCAGGATACCGCACGCTAGTCTAAAACAGTGAAATACAGATCCTCTGCTTTTAAGGGTCAGCTCAAGCATATTAAGCAGTCGCTGCCTTCCATCAACTAGTAGGTATAAATTTTATATGCTGTTCATTTTGTTACCATAAAACTGGTGAAGTGGATCCTGAAAACCTTTTATGTGAAATGCCATGAAATACAAGCAGGAGTGACAAGAGTATGAAATCACATGACTTGACACTTTTGCATTTCCTCAAGCTGACAAGTAAACACTTTAAATCAGTAATGCTATATGCATAATGCATTGGCCCTGTTTTGACATCCATCAACTAAAAAAAAATGCAAGCGTGTAGTTTTTACAGTGACAAACATAATGCAGGGAAAAGATTCAGGTCACAAAGTTTTCAAAGGGCTGCAGGATTCTGAACAGAGGTTGTCCTTTTCAATGGGGAAGAACAATAGACTAAAAAGAATAGACAACAAAAAGAGAGACTGTTTTAAGACATTGCTTTAAATGTTGCAGAGAATAATCCCGTCTCCTGCTTTGTGTATTGTGAAGACATCAGATATGCAGTGACAGTCAGTATCGACCATCTGGCATATTTGAAAAGCATTTTTGCTTCAGCTGATAAAAGAGTAATTTTATACTAAAAAACAAGAGCAAGAGTACTGTTGATTGTACTATTTTATAATTACATTGGTATTTTGCAATATTTAGCATCTGAACAATTAAATGATTGCATATTTATCAGAATTTGCTCATATTCTGTCATAACCAGATTAAGACAATTTTCTGATCTCTGAAAGCCAATACTTGGTTACAGTGCCAGTACGAAGCAGAATTTTGGGTAAGAATATTAGATATCCACTGAAACTAGTGTTAATTTCATTAACAAAATCTGTCATTTTTTTATGGCTAAAAGATGAAAACAAGATGTCAGTGACATCATTAAACATAATTTGTGACGGTATCAACATACAACGCTGTTGACAAAAAAAGGACTAAAATAGACTTTAAAAAAATAAAAACTTTACTGGTTACTGAATAAATAAAATATGAATAAATAAATGGTTACACAATTCATACCTTGTTTGTTGTTTAAAAAAGACAGGAATATAATTTGAAATGATTGGAATATTAGGAATGTCATGGTTTCAGCTTTTGAGATTTACCAATTATCATAATGTAGGAAGTGTGTTTATATTTCTGATAACATAATAAATCAGGACAATCATAATCATGATCAGTAATCACAATTATAATTTTGATAAAAAATAATTGTATTATGATTTTGAACTATTATGCAGCATGACTAAATTGTGATAAAGTTTTAATTGACTAAAACTAGACTAAAATTCCTAGACTTTTAGTCAACACTGACATTCAGGAAAAATGTTTATATATATATATATATATATATATATATATATATATATATATATATATATATATATATATATATATATATATATACACACACACACACACACACACACACACACACACACACACACACCATTTTCTCAAGACTAATCACATTTCACTTGGTCTCGTGCAACTTTTATTGTTGCACATCGATGACACTCCATAAAGTTATGTGCCTCCAAAACAACCATGCACACAAACCTTTAAGTTATGCTCTAAATTCTTCACTGTGTTGTAGTTTTCAATGGTAATGCATTATGTAGCTTGGACTTTGTGTACTTTATTCATAAAAACCCTAAAGCACTGCCAGTAATGCCCTGTGTAGTACTTTCTCCTGGCAAAAATTCAATAACACTTTCTACACAAGTTTAACAAGCCTCACTGAAACAGTGAGGTGCTAAAGGCAAGAATATTTATCAAGATTATGTGATATGATGTAATTTGTTACACCTGTATCTCAGAGATTTCAGTGTGATCAGTTTGTAAATACATTTTTACTGTACATAGATTCTTCTGCCTTAAAGACAATTCAATTATGATGTGTAATTATGTAACATTAATAAGAATCATAATAACTATATGTCTGCCCAGTTGGAACTCCAATCTGAAAGAAAAATGTGCATCATGTTATCTCTATTGCTGCAAAAGTTTACTTGGGAATAATCTGAAAAACAAGAAAACTGTTCTTTGTGAGAAAATATGTTCTAATATGCTCAGTGTTAATGAAATAAATCTTTATTACACACCATTGCTCTGCTGTTGATCATGCCAGATGTTGAGTTTAATTCATTGAGAGCGTAGTAATTACCAGACCCGCATGGAATCTGTGCACAGATTTCCACAGCACTAGAAATGCCCATCAGTCCCAAATTTCTACACATCCCCTGCCACTCCTTCAATTTTATTCAAGAATGCAGCTAAACGTATTATGCTTTCAGTAAACTATAAGGGTGTAGTACTCTCAACTGCACTTGATACACTTTACACTTTATGTTTAAACCAACAGAATTCCCCAAAATCAGCACACTGCTAACAGATTCCTTCAGGGCTTGATAAAGACATATTCATCAACAGTATGATTAAAAGATATGATCATTCTCCACAGAGGGATGTGCTCTTCCTCAACACTACACACTGTTCAGCCTTTGGGATAATACTGGACACATTTCATCTCACAGCTGTCATTTTGAAGCTTTAAATCCATCTTTTTATGCAAAAGTGGATACTCAATAATGGTTTAAACGTTAATTGTTATGGGCCAGCTTGTGTGGTGTATGTAATTTACGTAATGAAGAGCAGCTGAGAAAGTGAAGCTACTGATTTGTACAGTCTGTTTAATGATGATGAATCCTGATGGGCACAAGAGGATTACATGTTTATCTGAATGCATAAACAATCTGTTCGAGTCAATTTGTCGGCAAACAAATCTGCCACAGTCCAGCAATTGGAGGCAAATACACAATCTGCACAAAAGTGTTAGTTCAGAGCTGTGGTTACAGAGGAAATATACAATATGCCTGCTCAGAATCACATGCATATTCTAATATTGCACATACATATGCATGAAATGGAAATTCACAAATTTTGTTTCATATTTAATGTTTGCGTAAAGTGTCTAAATGACTGATTTATTGTGTTTCTTAATGCACAAACATTATGCTTTTATTCTTTAGTAACTGATGTCTTCCCTTGTTCTATTAAACCAATTTGGGCAGAAAAAATGGACCTTGTTGTCTTTGAAAGCGCACAGTAGATGACTGTTTTCACAGTCTAAAGCTCTTGAGGAGTATTCTCCATGCCCTGAAGTATTCTTGGCCACTCCTTACCTTGGGAATTAGCCTGCAAGATCCCAATGCTGTCATCAAACTGCATAGATTTGATGTTAAGAGTCGCCAAGATGCATTCCTTGTCCTGCAGTGAAGCATCGTCGATATTGCTCTGATTGGCTGACAGGATAACGCACATGTCACAGAGGTTGATGTTGACGGCCCTTAAATCAGCTCGACTTAATGGTGTACCCTTCAGCGGAGAGAGAGAGAGGAAAGAGGAAGAAAGGGAAAAACAAATTAAAGACGGTGTAGGAGCTCAGGGAAATTAGTTAACAAGTATTTACTTTTCTAAGGGCAGTGACATTCAGCTGATCTAACTATGTGCTGAGGGAAGAAAAGATGTAGTCTAATCCAGAAGGCTAGCCTTTGCTGACGGCAGCTTTTTGGTTGCGTTTTTCATACACAGTCAAGTCAATGCTAACAAGCACTAAAGCAGGAAGCAAAGCCTGAGATTCACACGGCCAAGAGATATCTGCTGCCAAAACATCAACACTTGAAATCAAATTGTGGTGACTCTTTTCAATGCAAAAAACTGGTAATGTCTTACTCCTTGAGTCACACAAATACATAACATTTACAGATATCTTTTTTTTCTCCAAGGGTAAAACCTCTATGCTCATTTTCAATGCGTGTACTCACAGGTAAGATGGAGACTTTGGGGAAGTTGTGAAGGGTTTCCCACTCTCTTTTCAGATAATCTAATGAGCCCACAAACACGATGGGCTTTAGCTCGTGGAAATGGAAGTTGCTTGCTCTCAAAGGCATCACCAAGTTTCGAAGTCCCACTAAAGCTGACGTGACATCTCCAAATATACAGACTACCACATGTCCACTTAAAACCGTCATGGAGGCCTCGCTGCGTGTCTGTGATGAAAAAGCCAGAAACATAAGACCGTTACAATCTCAGCAGCAAAAAATGGAATAAGAGCTCATCTACTGCCATCCATACAAAAACAACTTGAGCTGAAGTAGTGTATATATTGTATAAAAGGAAAAAGGGCAGACATGCTGTATTTAACTGATTGAAATGTAAACACATAATAGCAATAAAGTATAATAACACCATATGGAATTGTGAGAAATAGCGCATTAAACAGCAATAATAATTAAAGAGAGGAAACATTATCGCTGTAGAAAATGGCAACAGCATTTATGTATGTTCAAGCACATTATCATGAGTTCAAAAAAAAAAAACATCTGTTTAGGACTTTTACTCAAGATTCAATACATTTAGTAAAAGCAAATATATACTTACCCCCAAAATAATTATCATATTATTAGCAAATAATCATTATATTCTTACACTTTGGTTCACTGTGCACAAGGCAAATAATTTACAACATGAACAAAAAGGTTTGGGAGGTTTTTCATTACTTTCATTATAGGGGAAAAATACAATGCACTTGCTCGAAATTGCATAGATTTGTAAGTTCACTTTGCACAAAAGATAATAGCAAAATAAGTTTTACAATCTCAAACATTTAAAAGTTTACTTGGGTATTTTGAGGAGTCAGTGATGTCTGTAAAACTGTTCTCAAATTGTGATACAGGACATGACAAATTTACAACACTAAAATGTTGTAACAAAATATAACAAAGTGGTGCTTGGATGTTCTTTAAAGATAGTACTTAACCTATAATTTTAGACATTAAAATTGGGATTAACACTGCAGTTTAAAATGTCCAGTACCTACCAGAATGGCCTTCTCAATATCGTTGGATGGACACCAGTGAAACATTCCAGTAGAGTCGTATCTTTTCACACTTGTATCCATGTTCTCAATCTGCTCATTTCCCGGAATGAGTAGAGGGTCATGTCTGAAACAGAGCACAAGGAGGAGAAAGCGTGTAAGAAGAAAACATGTACACTTGCCCTTATTTGCAAATGCAGGTTAGTTAAAAAAAAATTGTAACAGTGGGAATTTATCTTCTGGGCTTAATTGTGACATTTGTCAAAGGACAAACTTTCAGCACATCTCACCAGACGTCTACTGACAATAAATAAGCAGTAAACAGGCTTGTGCTGACATGGCTTATCATTGTCAGAATGAATTTGTGCATTGGACTCCATCATAACGGCAGCTCTCTCCGGGCTGAGTCATCAAAGCGTCCGCGCCGGTGACAGCACTGGAGTGGAAGAGATGGAGCCAGAGCACTTCAGTGACTGAGTGGCACCAGAATGGAACGCCAATTACCGGCTTTTACTCCGCATCACTCCTGACGTGATGCATCCAACGGTAAAAGCTTTAACAGAGCTGCACTTTAAATATTTTAGGAATTTGCCCAATCACATTTTGCTCCCCCAAACTGAAGGCCATTAATGTTTCAGCAGCGTGTCACGTCTAAACAGGCTAACCTATATCAGCACGTCCTGCAGAAGCTGATCCGCAGGGCATGTTGACCGTGAAAGAAGTGTCAGCACTCAGGTACAGAATGCATTCATACCCCCTTGAAAGCTTTCTAAAAAGCTCTGTAGCAGAACTATAGAACTGAAAAACTGAATTCACAAACTAAATGTGCGGCCATGTTCATTTGATGCCTGTTCTGGGGATGTTTGGTATGAATAGCAACTCAAAAAAATTGTAGAATGTTGTAGAAACAACAGATAGGGATGTGAGGTATATATATATGAAATATTTACAATATATTTGAAACAATTTAATTGACAATATGCATTCATTAATATTGCAATGATTTTGACTGTCTAATTGTTTGGCCATCATATTTCCTAACGA
Source organism: Carassius carassius (assembly GCF_963082965.1). Classification (NCBI taxonomy): domain Eukaryota; kingdom Metazoa; phylum Chordata; class Actinopteri; order Cypriniformes; family Cyprinidae; genus Carassius; species Carassius carassius. The sequence continues at coordinate 21,035,178 of NC_081784.1, forward strand.
CTGACATCAAACCAGTTTGCGATCCCTGTAGAAGCTGTTAAACGTTAAAGCACAAATGAGGGTGATTTCTTAAAAGGCACTGTTTTATTTGCAACAGGTGGAAGAACCACCACAGAAGGAAAGATAAAATAAAATATAAAAACAACAAGTACTGTACATGAATTTCATATACAGAAATCAATACTGATAAAAGTAACTAAAACGATTAACTTTTTTTTTTTTTTTTGGCTGCTGAACCAGTTCTTGGGTCATTTCTAAATGTTATGTGTGCATTTCAATAAAGTTACATTATAATTTGTCTCCCCCAGTGACACTTGAATTAATACTCCACTCCACTTTTTCTGATAGCAGTATTTGAGAGAAACCACAGAACTCTTGTAAATGCAGAGAACTGTCAACTAAAACCCACCGTGCAGCATGTTACCGAGCCAGAGACAGGCCAAAAGGGCTGGCTTTGAGGAAATGGCCTCGGGGCAGACAACAAAGCCCCATCTCTGAGATGTGGCTGCAGGGGAACATGCTCTCTCAGAATCTGCTCGACCCAGCTATTGTTGATAATATTATCCACAGATTAACATCCATTTACAACAAACAAAAAACATGAAAGCCTCTTTTTTTTTTAAGCCAATCCTGTCTGATAATAACAGGAGATGATTTTGTTATATAGTGTATATATTGTTACGTTAACATGATTAATGCATGAAACAGCTGAGGGAGGGTGGATTTACTGTATAACAGTTCTTACAAATATCTGAAGCTTATGTATAGAAGACAAGTACATTTGTTCAATAAAATACAGGATTTATCAATGCAATGAATAGCTATTTATTCAATAACATCAGAGTGTATTATTTTATCTTATGCATGTGATGTAATTTAACTGACCGAGCCTGTTATGCCTTCTTCTGTAACACACTGTAAATTACAGCACTAAATGAGATTTGTAAATTGCATTAGCCCCTTGTTAATCACTCTAATAATGAATGATGGGACCTTTGCTTCAGCTTCCATATTTGCATAACTTTTTAATTTAATTTACACTTAAAATAACTGCACTGACATCTTTAGTTATCTTTATTCAACTACTGCATATACAAAATTCAACAATGGATGTGTGGTAGTAAAAAAAGGAAATTCTGGTCATATTACAAACCTTATAATTACGGTTTTCCTCTTTTTCTCTCTCACCTTCCTAAGCAGGTTAATTCAGTGACACAGTTCTCTGACGCGCCGTTTCGACTGTGTTTGATTGCTTAAATATCACATCAGAAATGTGTCAATTAGCATGCTTGCATGAGATGATATCAGGCTGTGATATCAGCAGGTGCTAATAACAGTGAATTTAGCATTTAGTGCTTTTACACCCCGACTAAACTTTCATCATGTGGCGTGTGTTTCACCACTCACTCTGCAGGCCTCTGTCATTTCAACCTCCCACCAACATACTGGTGCAGTGCACCTCCGCTAAGATAACTATCTCTCACCCGCTGTCAGAGTCACCTGCCAGTCACAAGCACAATCCACCAGTCCACACCACTCCAGAATAAAACATCTGACATTACTCACTGCTTCTAGGAAACCCGACAAATACATTGTGACTTCCTACAATTAAATGTGTTGCATCTCATTTGAAGTGTTTAAGTGTGATATTGTTACTGCATTATATTTCAGATATTATAAAAAAAAAGCTTTTTTAAATATTATCACAACTGGTAAGATTTTTTGGAATTATGTTTTTTTTTTAATTATTATTTTATATATATTTTAAAATGTAATTTATTTCCGTGATGAAAAGCTGAATTTTCACCTGTCAATATTCCAGTGTTCAGTGTCACATGAAATTATTATTAGCAAATTTTATTAATAATGGTTATTATTTTCAATGTTGAAAATCGTTTTTGCTGCTTAACATTTTTGTGGAAATCGTGATAAATTTTTAGCATTATCTGATGAATAGAAACAAACATAATTTTATTTAAAATAGATTTTTGCCAAATAATGAAATAAATGTAGCCTTGATTACTTGTTTCAAAAACAAGAATTAAGAACTGAAAAAAGAAAGAAAGAAAGAAAAACTTTTTGAATGTTCCACTTGATTTCATTTTTGCAAACTACCAAGCCAAAAACATTTTTTAAATAGACATTTCATCTGAAAATAAAAGGCTTGGAGTACTTTATAGGAAACGACCAGGTACCAAAGCGAGACAGAAAGTTCCAGATTTAATTGGTATGTCCAGAGGAGCATCCTAGACGTGCGTGTGGGGAAAAAGAGAGCAAGAGAGAACAGAAGTTGAGAGCCGGGTGAGCTGCTTTTCAAACAGCGCTCAGCTATTCCAGCGCATCACTCGGCAGTCACTGGCTCCCCGAATCCCTCTCCAGCAGCCTATGAAAGCAGCTCCTCGCTTTGAAAATTTTCCCTATCATGCAAACTGACAAAGGCATGCTTTTCAAAAACCCACAGCCAATCTGTTGATCATTATTTATTTACGACGGCCTGGAGGCGCAGAAGCCTGTAAAAACCATACTTGATATGGTATACACAGTCTGTTTTTCCCTTTCCTGCTTGTTGAATAAAGTATCCCTAAGGCTCCCTCAAACAATTGCTTTTCACTGTGCATAAAACACACCTAGTAAAGGCGAGGTATTTAATGTATGTTGTAATATATTGACAAGGAGGGCACAGGTTGAGGGAGTCCACGGGTCTGTCTTTGGTAATTTTGATGTTTCGCTGCAGGGCTTTGGCTTGAAAAAGCTTACACCTAAAACAGAGGAGCTGTCATCCAGCACCCAAGAGCCAGCTGAACACACAGGCACCCTAAAGCACAGAAAACTTTGACACTGCTTTGAAGCGTTTCAAAACAGGGTAAATAACTCCCAAGAATTATTATCACTTGTAGATCAAAGAGTCGATGCATACATTACATGGCAAACGGGGACCTTCAAATCTGCTCAAAAACAGTTTTGTGCTGCAAGTTCAGGAATAAAAACCAAAGATCCTTCTCAGCAATCGCTGAAAGCTATTTTTTTTCATTGCACTCGCAGTTTATTGTTTAAACCGAGAGCAAAAAGAAACAATTGAACATTGATCATTTTCACTTGGAAAGCAGACTAAAGGGCGAGATCCTCTGCAGGGCTGACAGTTTACGGTATGTAAAATTCAACATAATTGCTTCTTTTGGGGGGAGATTCGTGTTGGAGACCTCTGTCTGGGGTACTTATTATAAACTGAAGCAAAATGCCTTGTGGGTGGCACACAAATGAAATGAATAAAAATGAAATGAAATAAAATAAAATAAAATGAAATAAATATTATTGTTTCAATAAAACAAAACAATATTACTTTAAATATAAAAATGAAAAGTAAAACAAAACTAAAAATCCCCTATTTAATTTAATTTATAATACAATATTTAAAAAATGTAATTAAATATCACAATGAAAAAAAAAACTGCTGTTTCATTTAACACATTTATAATTAAATGTTACATTTTAAAATTAATACTATATATAAAAATTAAATAAAAAATTACATTGAAGAAAAAAGTTAAATATTACTATAATTGCAATAATAATAAGCCTGCATCATAAAATGGCATTATATAATAAGAATGTGGCTGACTTGGCACTAAATTACAAAAAACTTTATCGAAACACAAAAATCAAGCATGTTGGCTATTACTCTGCAGAAAGTTGTCCTTTCCTTTAAACCTTCAGCAACACTTTCTCACTTGATGATGTGCAACGGAGGGCATGGTCTCTGCATTTTTTACAACCTCTGCATAAACGTCTCCTGGTCACATGGGCGAAAAGCAAGTCCTTTTATCAGTCAAAATCAATTAGCAGCATTCTAATTCCACCGGACAGGATAAAAGGAAGGTAATATTTGAATTCATTTTTGATTGCAATGATACATTTCACATATGGCCTTAAGTACGAAAAACACGCCTCACAGGGGTTCCCACAATAGATGAAGAGCCCTGAGGCTAAGTAACCATGCTGGCGTCTCTGATTGGTTGGCACCGTCATTAGTGCCACCGCTGTTTAAGAACTACATGTGGACGGGACTGGGAGGAGATGACAGCTGAGACTTTAAAGCAAGAGTATTTTTCAAACAGCTTTTCATAGCTGCTTTCATGACAGAAATATTTCAGCTCTATCATTAACCGCTGACAGGCTGACAGCTCAAACGCCTCGGCCTGAAAGGCCTGCCCCCACCCCCTCTCCCTCCACACTTTCTTTTTCCTTCTCCATTCCTCCTACTCCCACCATCCCAGCACCATCCATCCTATCTTTCCTTTTGAAGGCTGGAGGGAACGTCTTGAAATCAATGTCTTACCTCGTCATTTTGGGTGAGCAGTTGGGTGAATTTCGCATGCCTCCATTGCGTTGCTTCTTTTTGGGCGACAGTGTTGACGGATGCTCATCTTCGACTGCAAACACATGCAAAGAGTGTCAGACTGTGGACAGCTGGGATGGTAAAGTGTGCTGGAGATGACATATTAAAGAACACAAAAGCCAACACTCAAGCAGTCATCGCAAAAAACACTCAAATCTGTGAAGACCTCCAAAAATAGAAAGAGAACCGTGTTAGTGTGGACAAAAGTACACTTAAAGAAGGCAAGTATAGACCTGAAGGACAACCATTAAGTTTTACACCCTGTTTTCCATGAGTTGGTTTGAGCGATGTGGGTGTGGATTTATTTCAGTCCATATCAAACTCTCTTTTCCCTCTCTGTCATTGTTAGGAGGGCATGATTTTGAACAATGACAGAGGGGAAGAAAAAAGAAAAGAAGATTAATTTGGTGTGTTTTTTAATGGATGACTATATGGCAGAATGCATCCTCATCACTCAGAGAGCCGTGAGTGATGGCTCCGCTGTGAGTCTGTCCCCCGTACCACAAGCACTCTCAGCGCTGAACTGAGCCTTCTCTTCCTGAAACGCCTCTCCAGAAGGATGTTACTGAGGGGCCTGTGAATGTCACAAGCTCGCTGCTTTATAAACACATCATGTGCGAGTGTTAAGGGCCTGAAGGTTGAGCTGCATCTGAGATGCTGTGGATAGAGTAAGGAGAAATATTCAAAAACTACAGCTTTGCTTAAAAAATTAGTTCACCCTAAAAAGGTTGTCATCATTTAGTCATTCTCATGTCATTCCAAACCTGTATGACTAGTTTCAGGAACACAACAGGAGAAATTTTTGTGCATCAAAATCTGTCCTTCGCATCTAAAGGTGCCATATTGCAAGTGAACATGAGCACTAACGAAATTTGTGAGGGATAGAAAAAAAACTAAGCAACTTAAATTTAAACTAGCATTTTATTTATGGTGGTTTAACTATTATAGTCACTTCAAAGTGTCACTGTATGGATCAGGAGAACGGTTCTTTTAAGTTGAGGAGAAAGAGTTCAATATGTTGTTCAATACGTTTTATTTTCATATTATGGATATTATCATATTATACATCTTTTTTTTCTTTTCTTTTTTTGTATTTAAGTATCATACCAGATACTGAACACAACATGGTCTGATTTGTATTAGAGACAGAAACCCAAACACTAAAACACCGCAAGCTTTGGCTCTGTTAGAAATTCATCAGCACAGCAAAATACTGCAAACACATATACTTGTAGGTCTCTGGTTTCCCTTTGTCATCTAATTGTTCTAATAAATATTTTTTTAAAGACAAATTAAACAAAAAGATGCCCTCTGTGTCTTTACCAAATGCCACTGCTTGACATTTGCAATTGCACTGTGGAAGGAGCAATGTGAGACAGTAATCAACTTTAAAAATATCACTACTGATAAGATGGCGATGCAGTGGCCCTTTGTTCCGTGTTATGGTTGTTAAGCGAGTGGCCTGGCTGGGCCGGACCGCTCTCTCCTGCCCTTGCTCTTCCAAATTAGGAGATTTACGAGCTACAGTGGTGCCCTTCAGTAAGAGGCTTAACAATGAAATAACTCCACCTGCAACACGGCCATTTCAGCAAGTCTCTGCTTGTTCCAAATTACATTATGGCACTTTTACAACCTCAATCAAAATAGGATCAGACCACCAAAGTGTGATTGCTGTTCCATACCACGGGCAGCTATAGCCCTTCTATTTTTGTGTCTCTGATCAGAACGATTAAGCTAGACATCTGTCTACGGGCTGATGCCTGCTTTAATGCACAACAGATATTACAGAAAAGACTTTTATTTAGTTTCTTTTCTTTTATTTACACCTTTTCATTTTTTTTTACTATAATTCTAAACACTTTGTAAAATGTGGGGTGTTCATGGCAACTGGTTTAGATTTAAAAGTCTCAGACCACATTGAGATCTAATTTAAACCTGGAAAAGAGGGGAGAAACGTACATAAAATAATATGAAATATACATTGGATTAATTCTAATAGTCTGAGACCCATTGAAAATCTAATTTAAACCTGGAAATAAACTGAAAACACTAAAATTAATATTTAGAAATAAAAAAGGTATTTAATGAAATTAAATTATGTAATTATGTAATACATATACATATATATAAACACACACAAAAATATATATATATATAAAAAAAAAAAAGCATTTTAATTAGTGGCCTTGGAACCCCACTGTATGTGTAAGCTAGCTATACTGGAACTTCTATACTCCTAACGATGGCGGTTTCAGTTACACACATTACACACACACATTTAGTGTTGGGGCAGGGTGTACATTAGCCACTAGCTGCTCTACATGCATGCAGCAGTGACTGCAGGGACCATGCAGAAGGGTTGTCTGCGGCAGCACTGACTAATGCATCCTAAGGCACCACCTACAGTGTGAGGGACTGAGTGTAGAGGACAAGGTGCTGGGGCGGTAGCGGTACTTTCCGGGCAGACTGCGGGCCCGGTTCAGACCAGCCAGGCTGAGTCGTGACTGTGAGGGTGGCGCCGGAGGGAGAAGACTTCCTTTACGGTTATTAACAAGAGGTATGGCAGTCGTGGAGCACTCCACAACCGGCAGCACACTGGGAAGAGTGTTGGGAACAGCCATACTGCTGGCCAGTTTGATCGAGCGCTTTTGAAAAGGTGCTCTAACTTCCTCCTTTACTGTCAAACAGTGGAAAACAAAAACAATGAGAGATGACTGTGAATTGGGTCAGTGACATAAGATAAAGAAAAGGAAAAACATTTAAAATCTAGTTTAAAACACTCCTATGCAAGTTATTAGAAAATTGTTCTTTGTATTCATGGGGGTTTCATATGGTTTTGAAAATCTTTTATATTATTTTTAAGAAAAGTTTAAATTAAAGGAATCTAATAAATTGCATTAACTGCAATAAGTTAAAAGTTAAACATTTTCTTTACACCTTTAATTTGAGTACTATACATATCCTTCACATTATTTTCACATGAATATGAAGCTTTTGGGCAGTCACACCACATGACATTTTACAACCTGAACTTAACGTGTTCTAAGAAGGTAAAATGATCAAATATTTTAAGAGGCTCTAAATGTAAATTAAATCCCTGGTTAAAAAAATAAAATTAAATAAAATGTGTTTTACATAAGATTTAAAATGCTATGTAGAAGCCACCTAAAAGCACATGCCATTAGTGCTTCTAAACTAAATATATTATGATTAAAACATTGAAGCGTTCATAATTTATCACTGAACTGCATGAGAATCACATAAATATTTAAGTATGAAAATACAAGTTGACATAATTTTCATTGTTGCGCCATTTATTTCCCCCTTTTGATTACCATTTACAGACAGATCCACAAATCTGTGCGCCATAAAGGCATCCGCTGCATATTTGAATAATTGACGATGACCCCCCAGTTTTATTAAACACTACTTAACCACTTGGCAAGCGCTTTAGGTGAAATGTTCAATATGACATTAGCTTTTCCATTGCTAATAAACATTAATTAATTAGAAGCACTTTCTTCCCCGCCTGCTCTGCGACAAGACAGAACAAAGCACGAACATACTATTCCTGATCACCATCACAATGAATCAGGTCACAATGCAGGTAGGGATGTGCTCACACAAGGGAACACGGCAATCTCTTTACATTCTACCTCAATATACGGCTAAACAGTGTTGAAACAATGTACTTAAAAATCAATACTTCACACACCACACGAAAATGTCTTAGATTAAGCTTCAGAAAGGACCAAAATGACAACAATCTGCAGTCTGACGGATGGGAGTGTGTGGTGTGTATAAGGGACCTGGAGTGTTTCTCACGGGGAGTTATCAAGCTCACTGCCTGCCATCCCAGCCATAAGACCCCAGCCTAATGCTATCTACATAAAAGGCAAGAGGTTAACCAATATCTGGTGTAAGTGCAAAAGCAGTTTCCGCCCGCTCCCCAAACCTTGCTCAGAGCAATAAATAGATGGTTATTTCTGCCGTCAGCTGCCGCATAGATTTAAAGGCCGCCACAGATAACTCCTGGATTCATCTGGCCCCTGCCAAACACGAGTAGCATTATACAGAGAACATGCACTGTGGCACTTTCACTGTGGATTTACAGTAATCCAGACGGCAACTGTCCCTTTATGAAATGCAAATCCTGTGACGAGCCACAATTGTGTATTCTTATCAAGGCCATTGTTAAATTATAGAAAATACATCTGTGAGAAAATGCATTTTAAAACTTTATCTAGTTTTATGGCTGCTCTACATAAGTCAATTCAGCATGCGTACACTTGAAAAATTTAAATCACCCTAAATTATCCTACTTATTAATAATTTTAGCATAAGACTTTTTATTATATATTTTTTTATTATTTTGCAGTAAAAAAAATGTTTTGTCCTCCATGTTCATATATATATAAATATATATATATATATATATAAAACATTTTAAATGGTTTAAAAATGCATTGTCACTTCAGTATATCAACTATGCAAATACATCAACATACATATAAAAATGAAATGTAATAGCAATAAAGCTAAAGCTCTCTCAGCATAAGTTGGGGACTCATTTTCCTAAAACACATTCAGCTGTGAACCGAACCCCAGACTGCCGCTGAGATCCCGTTTCCCCTGGAGTTGCAGCGCCATCTGCTGTTGGTGGCTTCACAATACAGAAACATGTGCAATACCTCACAGCATTTCTAGCTCCTCAATCATCCCTCACAAGGACACAGAGCTCTTTATGCAACATCTGTATTTCATATGGAACCCTCTATTCAGCACCTGACCTTTCTCATGCACACGTTTTAAAGTCGAGCTCTGATGCATTTGACCAGAACCCAGTACTGAGAAACTGTCATCACGGCCCCCCCTTCCCATCAATCCCAAGTAATCTACAGAGAGCTGAGGATGGCAGCTTTTGTGCTGTAATGCTAGTGGGGGTAAAACCAAAAGCAAAGAGCCAAAGCAGGCAGATTGCATGAATGAATGAGGGAATGAGGAAAACAGAAAAGTACACTTACGTGATCTGACATATCCGTTAAACTTGTATTTGGCTGAGGGGAACGCAGAGACCAATGAAAGGATACAGAGAGGAAGAGAGAGAGAATGAGGGTGAGACAGATAGCAGTATATCACACTCACACAAGAGCAGAGAGGACGAAAAGTCAAGTTATAACAGCAGTTAAAGCAAAGAAGTTGATGAAGATAATTATATAAGTAGGAGATGATTAAAGAAAAAAGAAAAGAGATGATTGGTGGAGTGGATTTAAATGAAGTGATGAAAATCAAGCTGCCTGTTCAGTGTTTCCACAGCACAGATCCAAAGACCTATGACGAATATACTGCCCAAATACAACCAACCTCACAAGGATCATTATGATATTTGGAGTTTGGTTGGAGAAAAGAACGCTTTGATAAGTCAAAATTTTATCCTTGACACTCATTTTGATGAAAACCAGTGAAAACTAATCAAACAAGATGTTAGAAATCTTGAGGCTTAAGCAAATAGTTAAACGACAAATTACAGAGGTTTCCCATCACATAATTGCTTCTGTAAAAATTAACCACTGCCGGCTGATCATTTTTGATCTGTAATTACTATCATGTCAACTGCAGATGAACGCCAAACTGTAGGCATGGCATGCTGGGAGATTCAAGATTATTATATGCTAGTACAAACTTGTGACAAAGCAAATAACATTAGTCATTAATGTGAACAATACTAGTGATAACAATACTAATTAATATTTAACATTACAATATTTTTAAATAACTAATATTGCAGTATTTTCATTTAAAATTACATATTTCAATATTTAAAAACAACATTATTCAAAAAATGTAGTTGATCTATTGGTAGCTGATTGGGTTGTAAAATAGCTATTTATGTACTGTTTATTATTATCCAATAGCCTGTGCTGCCTAAATGACATAACTTGGAAAATTTGGAAAAATGAAAAGTCATTTTAGAGAAAAAACTATTTCTGTCTTAGGATTAATGTGTACCGATTTATTTCAAATAAGACCAGGAATGCATATTAAGCAGGTAAATAGTGTCAATTTTAACTTCATGTTGACTAAGTCATATGCTGCATATGAAACTGTATGTATGCGGGTTTGTTGAAGATAATCATAATGCAGGATGTTTTGAATGCATGTAGACTGTTCTGTACTGCTGCCCCCATCGTTGCAAAGACTCATCTTTAGTTATGAGTACTGTATCTGATGCCATAAAGGTCACGGTGCAGGCCCAGGGCGGGGCGGTGACACAAGCGCTCAAGCAGGGGCCCCGTGCCGGTCCTGGCATATGTCGCTTGCGATCTGCGGGCGCAGGAAGAGTCGGCCGACTCTCTAGCTAGCATCTGTCCTACACGGTGGAGGGGATGACCGGCCCTGCTCCAGCCTGGTGGTAAGGAACTGTCAGGTTGAGTTTCATGACACACCAGCTAAGCTGGGGAAATGAAAATGCAAACATAATTTTCATGTCAGGCTGCATAAGAGCTGACGGTGCTGAATTCCACCCTGCAAGGAGCGGACAAGATCCACTCGCCCCACCCGCCACACTCGTCACATCCTCGGCAAACTCTAGAACCAACCAGAGCAGGCAGGAGGACAGGAAAAAGAGAAGGGGAAAAAAATCCAAAAAGCCACAACCCCTCTCAGTGTGCCTTTCTTTTTCCTTCTCCATTTCTCCTACTCCCACCATCCCAGCACCATCCATCCTATCTTTCCTTTTGAAGGCTGGAGCGAAACGTCTTGAAAAACAGACATGTCTAAGATTGCCCTCTGGAAACTTCCTTGTGAAGGCTCATAAGTTAAAAACAGGAATTAATACCCTTTGTGATGCTGAGCACCTTGAGAGTCTTTAAAGCTTGTGTAATGAGGGGATAAGTCTCGGCAGGTGGAGCGGAGGGACTGTTATTGTCATTGTAACTTAGAGTGGAGGCAGCTAACTCACTCGTTCAGGATATTTGCTCCCTAAAGCCTGCACTTGCAGAGATAACAAACTCTTCTTAATAGTGTGCAGTGCACCAAAGCTATAATGAGTGCTCCCTTGCTCAACGACTCTCTGAGCTTTGACTGCAGCCAAATAAGTGCAAGAAAGACATAGTATCGACTTCTCACGCATCTCATTTTCATACTAATAATTCTATGTCTGGCTTTGGCAGACAGGAGCATTACCATCCTGAGTGATGCATGCACAGAATCAGAACAAAAAGTGCACGAGGGCTGTTTGAGAAAGCGCCCATCAGGGAACATTACTTCTGTAAGACAGAGTGCATTTACTGCCACGCGTTTCATGCATTCAGCAAAATTACTGCATCCAGGGGAGTAGTATTTATTTCAGCAATAACTGGGCTACTATATTGTGCAGGTTTAGGACCACCATATCATGCCTAGCACAGGGATGTGATGATATTTATGCTTTCTGACCCATTTGCTGTGTGGGAACACATAATCAGCAATTTAGCGGAGAGTGCCACTAAATCTTCAGTTTAGTTGTGAAAGTTGCAAATTGAATTGATGTGAAAAGTCAAAAAATAGCTAAAAAATAAGATAAATAAGCTAGCAATCCTGTCCCATATGTTCAAAAGAACAAAATCATAATTTTATGGAAAACTGCTAAATAAAATTGACATACAAATAGAAGTTGTAGCCACTGAGGAAGTCACGGTGGCTTTTTAAATAAAGGTAATAAATTACTTGCAGTGTGAAACAAGAAGAAACTACATACAAAAAATATGCATATTAAATATATACACACCCCAGTGTTATGTTAGGATTACTGAGATACTACTATATTTTTTATTAATATTTAGAATCCTTTGAAATTTTCGTTTTCCTTTTGAATTGAGTTCATGTTTTACACATTTTTGTTGTTTGACATTTTTATTTTTAATTATTAAAAGTATTTCAGTTTTAGTTTTTTTAGTTATTTCAGTACTTTCAAGTTAAAACTAAATTAAAATAAGAAATGTTGCTTTGCCAACAAGCAGAGATAAAAATTCAGCTAACATTTATTTTATGGTTTTAATTTTAGTTGACTATAATAACCCTAATACACACAAAAACAATGCCAAATAGCAAATATTCAGAACAAGGTCAATAACGTCATGATGTGCTCTGAGAATTTAATCAGAAAATCATTATTGACTGAGCAAAATCAAAGTCAGATGGAGGAACTCATCAAAGAGATGTAATGCTAGATCTGAGACGAAACCAATGGGAGAGATTCAAAACAAAGCCGCAGCTGGCATTAGCTGTCAGTCTAAGCAAACTGCATTTAATTCAGAAAAAACGACAGCAGCAAAAACCAACAAAGGATGACGCTACGAAGAGATCAGTGACTACGTAATGACCAGTAACTGGTATCCAGGGATGTCATCACAGAACCAAAACACAAGACACATAGTCAACCTCATCATAGGGTTTGATGCTAATCTAAGCTGATGTGGTGAACAGTCGGAAGGCAGTTGTAGAGGAAATGCGATCGCCTGAACTGACCCTTGCTTTTATAGTAGGTCGCACCGCTGCCATTCCTAATTGACAGACGCTTTAGCATTTCACATCTGTTACAGCTTAATGAGAAGACCCCTGTTCAGCGCTGTCCTTTACACAACTAACTGCTTCCGTCATCTGACCTCATCCAATAGCCTGAGTCACCGCCATCTCAATTGAGTTCCTGTCAGGAGATCTCTTTTTAACTTTCCCATTGAGCCTGACAGTCCCACTGTGGTATACCAGGCATTAAATAAAGCAGCATTGACTTTTTCTCCCCTGATTGCGGGCTAAGAGAAAATCATTGAGGAGGACCAGATCCTGTGGAAAGGGGGAGAGTTTGACGTGTTTTTTCAATTGCGCCTAAATGTGGACTTTACAGAAGGAAGGTTTTATTTCAGCCAGTGGAAATGGTGGAGGCATTAATGGCTTGCGGTTGTAAAACATGATTGTCCAAGAATAGCAGAAAAGAGATCGCCAGTATATTCTTACACTCTATGAACAGAAGAATCTCACTAAAGATCCCTTTCAATCACAATTTAGCATTTGGCATCCAAATTTAACATGATTTTAGTCAATAATGGACATATATTGATTGACTTTTTTTTTCTTCATTCTGCAATTTTGCTAAGTGAACAAATATAGTCAAAAGGGATCTTGATCAGTGAGATAGACATTTTAAATTCGGCAAGATAGCCCATAATAACTGAGCACATTCGAAATTCCAAGACCAAAGGATTGTGGGTATCCAGTGTTTGAACCTGAGGGGAAAAAAACAGTTAGCCATTTGATTGCATCTTCTTTAATCTGAAGAAGGTCTTCAGAAATCACATGAACATGAAAACACTGTCAAAACATCATTAGTACACAATTAGCCCATAGATGTTTTGATTAAAAGCACATAATACAGTTATTCAACAGATACATGTACACCCGCCACTTAAAAGTGTAAACACCAAAACAGTGACTGCATAAAGGTCACCAGCACCGCACAAGTGCTCCACTAACACGGCATGCGCTAACACAGTCCTATTGCACCTACTGCAGCACTAACACAGAGAAGCCACGTCACTTCAACTAACACCAATTCACCAATCAAAAAAGAATATGTACTAGTGTACCAACCAATAAGCCACATATACAGAAATAATGGAGGAACGAAACACACAGCACATGAAACACGGCACAGACACACACGCACTTAAGTACACACACACTCACAGGTCACGGACATCGAACGGCATGTGGTTTGGCGATCGAACTTACAGGCACGTAAACTGGTTGAGCAATCATGAACAGAGACAGAAGAAAGTGGGAAGGCCCTCTGAAGACTGTCCATGTTACTATGTACACTGCCTGACATGCACGAGCAGTCGTGCTCAGAGCGCCCGCAATCAAAACAACATGCCAGTTTCATTCGCTTGTAGACGGACATCTTGGCTACAGTCATGTGTTGGATGAGAGGAGAGGAAAGCAGCAGGTTAATGGCAAGGATCAAAAGAATTTTTCAACCAGGGAAGGTAACTTTTCAAAAACAGGAACAGAAAGTGCAATGCCTTAGCAGCAAGCACTGACAGACTTGACCCGCAGATGGACTACTGCGCTCCCGCTTGCAATGCGCTTCTGATTCTGTTCACACTGCAGAAGCGAAGTTCGATCCGAATTTGAAGATTCATACCTAATTGGACTTTGAAAACATCTAATAGAGGGCTTGTTTAGGCAGGAAGCAGTCATCTCATTGGGGTCAAGCCGTGCCCTAAGGCTGATCATGTCATAAAAGGTCAAAAGGTCAGATATGACATTATGATCAGGGGTTGGGGCAAAGGACATTCAGGCAGAGAGGAATGGGTGAATGTGTTCAGCAGCAAAACCTCTTTGGATAACATCCTCTGCATCGAAAAGAGAGGATCACGTACCTGTATCCCATCATGCAGTAGCAGGTTATCGGCATCACAACGTGCTACAGGCTCTAACGTAGGCGCTCTATTCTGTCAAACTCTGCTCAATCAGGGATTGGTTAGGATATTTTTCTAGTAACATGCCAATATGCTATTTCTTTGTCCTCTGATTAGAAGATACTTTCACATGCATTGCGCATTTGATTCAAACATACAGTGCATGGAGTATTATGTATGCATTTTTTTATATTTTTCTTTGGTTCTCAAAGGAGCTGTGGTGAGAGACTATAGCAGCATTTAATTGCTGTGAATTGGACTAAAAACAGTCATTGGTATGCATTCTCCTGGTGCCACCTTGCTAACGGACCATAATCAAGTCTGGCACCCTCAAAAGAGCAAACAATCCACAGCGAAAAGCCTGCTTTTGACTTCCATCTGAGGTTATGAGCCCGAATTAAGAGGGCGATTTCAGTTGTATGCTGGAAAGATAATACGGTAAATGACTTGGCCTTTAGAGCCATAACCTCTGGGATTGTTATTCGTATAGAACCATGCAGGATAGCTGAAATTAAGAAGAACAGGCATGCAGTGGGAGGTGACCATAGTCGTATCTCTTGAAACAGCAGCCTGGTCAACAGTTTACAGGGCTGAAACAGATTAAGGCAATGCAAAAACGTGCAGCAGCGGGGCTTCTACTTAATTTCATGCTGAAATCTGTTACTTCAGAGTTTGAGGGTTAACATTCATCGGAGCACATAGTATGTGGTCATGTTAGTCAGTGAGACAGGGAGGGCGGAAGAGACACAAGACAACATGATGATGTGAGTGACTGAACAAGACTACACAGAGAGCCTAATTACTGAAGCCTCTTAAACAGGTCAACCCGATTTAGCAAGAATGCTCTCAGCACCCCTAACGTCTGTCCTCACCCTAAAACTTCCCTTAATTTAAAGCAGGCTACATCTTATGTTAAAATACTAATGGACAGGAACATATTTGCAAGCTTTACGTATGCACATAATAGCCTATTTTGACCTTATGGTTACAAGAAAAATGCTTTAAATTCTTAAAATACTTAAAACAAACACACCTCCATCTGTAAACCAATATAAAGCAAACAACGCCCTGGATCCTTGGGGAGACCTACATAAAGAAACCTAGGTGACAAGTAAAAAGACCCTACATTGCACATTGGCTGATAGCATTCTTGCTAAATAGGTTTATAAGGACCTCAGTGTTCCCATTCGGTTCCCATCTAATTTGTAGAACTACAGTGGCATCTAGTGTCCAACGTTGTGTACAGCAAAGGTCAACACCACCATGCACCTAATGTTGAGAGATGCACAGTGAGGGCAGCAAGTAAAAAAGGAAGATTTCAATACTGCTGATGGTTGTTGTATTGTGTATAGAGTCTGGGCAGGGGCTGGATGGTGGAGACAAAGGGGAGGCTGTAGGCAAGAGGGAGACCAGATTGTTTTGATTGTGTTTTTGAGACGATGCTCGTTAAGCCTAAGAATTTGAAGAACTTCCACAAGACTGAAAATACAGCAGCATGCAAAATTGCCTCTGACAGCGAGGTGATGGATTCAAGTGGACTTAACCTCCCCCCTTGGCACTCGTGAAGTCCATGACTAATAGTAGCAAAATCAATCTGTATGTCTGACTTTTCAGATTGTCGTGACATTCATTTCAGGTTTCATTGAGTTTTCGGAAGGGTCGAAAAACCTTTGAAATGAATCTCCGATTTCAGAATGGTGCTGTAAGTAAATCTTTGGAAGGAATAGTGTTACTGGTCACAGCCTCATTGTTCTCTCCTGTTGAAGACTGGTTTGTAGGGGGGTCAGGGCTGGGTCATTTTCAGGCCAGTAAATTCTGCTGTATTGTTTTGGGCTGAGGACAGTGGAGAGATGAGGTGTTGGAAGGATGCAGCAGCTAGACTGATACATGCAACATATATATAGAGAGGAGATATATATATATATATATATAGAACTATTATAAGAGTGAGACAGTCAGACAGTCAGACTGTACTTTGGCCACAGGAAACCCATTTTTACTCACAATATGTCACTACCAGTGAGAGGTTTAAATAAAGAGGCGATATTCCAAGGCAGCAAGGAAGAAAATACATCAAGAAGTATGTCAATGACCATAAAGAGGGTGAAATAAAAACACAAACTTCCATCACAGCAATGGAAACCTCATCTCCTTTATTGTAAGGCTACTGGCCTCTTAGCTGATATTTGGTTTAGGGATGGTGCATATAATCAAAAACAATTAATTGGGGTGAAAACAAAAGAGAAAAAAGAAATACAAATATTTTAGCCACTGTGTAAAAGTTTGGGGTCTTGAAAAATTAAGCAGCACAACTGTTCTCAACATTGGGGAAGTCGTGGCCTAATGGTTAGAGAGTCAGACTCCCAATCGAAAGGTTGTGAGTTCGAGTCCTGGGCCGGCAGGAATTGTGGGTGGGGGGAGTGCATGTACAAATCTCTCTCCACCTTCAATACCACGACTTAGATGCCCTTGAGCAAGGCATCGAACCCCCAACTGCTCCCCGCAGCATAAATGGCTGCCCACTGCTCCGGGTGTGTGCTCACAGTGTGTGTGTGTGTTCACTGCTCTGTGTGTGTGCATTTCGGATGGGTTAAATGCAGAGCACAAATTCTGAGTATGGGTCACCATACTTGGCTGAATGTCACGTCACTTTCACTTTTTTTTTTTACTTTCATTGATCATAATAAGAAATGTTTCTTGAGCAAACAAATCAGCATATTAAAATGACTTCTGCAGGATCATGTGACACTGAAGACTGAAGTAATGATGCTGAAAAAACATTGTAATCCCTCTTTCATCCAAAAAATCAGCTTTGCCAGTACAGGAATAAATTACATTTTTAAATAAAGTCAAACATAAAACATTCAAGTTATTTCAAATTGTTGTACTATTTCACAATATATTTTTTTACGGCCTTTTTTCTTAAAAAAATGCAGACTTGGTGAGCATGAGTGCCTTCAAAAAAAAGAATTAATAATAATTATATATATATATTAGTTAGTCTACCTGTTGTCAAAGTGCATCATCTGAAACAACATATATAATTTTCTAATGATGTAGATGTAAACAAACATAAAATAATAAATAAACAAGGGGTTGCAGTTAAAGGCAGCTGTTAAAGTGTGCACAGTGAAAGGTCACTGGGAATGAATCTGAATTATTCATCTTGTGACTAACTGGTTTGGACAAATGCTTATATAGGTCATGTAATAACAATGCATCATTTCAACATTAATGTTAATGCACGCTCTACTTAACATAAATATTGCTTCATTCTACTAAGCCAAGATTAGCAAATGAAAACAAACATTTAGATGTTGCCACATGTACATATAATTAAGAGGGTGTTTAAGGAAATAGATTTCTATCAAATGATATAACTGTCTGCAGGATCTGCTCTGACAGTTGACTACACTCTGAGCTATTAATCTCTCTTCTACTTCAGTGACTTCCTGTCAGAAAGTGTTTTCACCGGGCAGAGGCAGCGGGACATGACAGTGACGCATCCGACCGACACTTGCGCTGGGTGTTCTGGGTAAACAGGGTGGATGTGATTGGTAAAATGATCCTGAGCCAGGAGTGTGTTTTCGGTATGTCTGGCGAGGGTGGGCCGAGCTACTCTTGCCTTTTGTTTTTCCACCTGACTGGTGTCATTACCTCTGCCTTTCCCCTGCTGAAGCTACCATGAGCTGACAGCCTCTCTCTTCAACCCTGCTAATCATGTCATTCCCTCTCTACATCTGTATCTCTCTCCACCATTAGCATGCTGATGACGTGCTTTCCTCAAGAGTCTCACTCTTTCACCTTGTCATCTTTATCCCTCCTTTTCTACAGTTCATTGCTTTCTCCTTATTCTTTCATATGGTTTTTCTTCAAGTGAAAAAAACACCTTAGGGGCTCTACTAATTTTTCTTGTCTTTTTCAAGAGATTGCAGCAAGACAGCAATGTATTTTGTGGATAATTGTGGTTTTAGACATGACATTGATTTTTTTCACACTTAAGAAATGTAAGATGTGAAAATGAAAAAGTGTGAAAATCTTCCACTCACAGCTGAACATTCTATCATTCAAAAAGGAATGGCATCACTGTAATACTATCATTCTGAATGGCAATCAGTTATCTCCATTACAGCTATTTGCATGCTGTATTGCAATTAGTCTCATCTTCTTTACACTGCTGTCAAAAAGCTTAGGTTGAGCTTAATATGATTTTTTTAATGTTCTGAAAAAAGTATCTTATGCTCACCAATGCTACGTTTATTCGATCAAAAATAAAGTTACAGCAGTAACACTGAAATATAAGTACAATGTAAAATAATTTTAATTAATTAATTAATTAATTATAATTTAATAGTTTAATTATACTTGAATATATTTTAAAAGGTAATTTATTCCTGTGATCAAAGCTGAATTTTCAGCATCATTACTCCAGTACACATGATCCTTAAAAAATTATTCTAATATGCTCATTGTGCAACTAACGTTTCTTTTTATCATAAGTGTTGAAATTAGTTTTGCTGCTTAATATTTTTGTAGAAATATAGATTTTTTTTTCAAGGATCATTTAATGAATAGTAAGTTAAAAAAACAGATTTTTGGGGGGTAACAATATACAACCTTTACTGTCACTTTTGGTTATTTTCTAAAATAAAAGCATGTAATCCTTTAAAAATCCTACCCTATTTAAAGGGTGGTGTTTTTAATCAGTTATGGCTCCACATGATTATTTAATGAGTAATGTCTCACAGTATTCATCAAAAAATATGTGAAAATTAAAATACTCAGATGACCTACTGTTTCAGCTAAGATTCAGCAGCACACATTGATTTACAGTTTACAATCCTAGAAGGCCATGGGAGTCATCAAGTAGTTGTGGGTGGGGTGGGGGGGGGGGGGTGTAAGATGATTGTCTCTTTCTAAGTGTAAGCACTATAGTTACGAAGAAAGTTCAGTTCAACTTAATTTTAATGCGAAGTTTGATTTGGTTTTTGCAAATAATATGTGAATAAAAAAAAAAGCAAAACTATGAAAATTAATTAAACTGTAAACTTTTGTTTGCTGCCTTGCAAGTGTTTTTTTTTTCCCAGAGCCTGTCTTCATTTCATTTCCAATATGTAACTTTCCAAAAAAAAAAAAAAAAAATTATATATTTCAAGAGAAACAACAATATCTGACATATTACACAACGTAATAAGTGCCCTACAAAGTGAAAAAGAGTTGGCAGACACTTTCTGTTCAGACAGGAGGTGAGGGATGGTCCGGTATACTTACTTCTCTTGCAGCCACACTTTTTAATCCTTTTGGGATCTGTGATGTCATCATGACATGCTTTGCAGTAGAAAAATGCTCTAAAAGAAAGACATAAAGAATTGAACACTCTGCTTCAAGTGTGCCCTTCACATTTCAGTTTTCACTAGTTTTTAAACATGAAAAATAAAATACAAGAGCTCAAGTAATTTAGATCGATTGAAGAGATGATTACCTTTTCACCTCTTTGGCGTCGCTGGCGATAAAGAATCCCAGTGTCCCCTCCTGCATCTTTACGTGATTCCCCGGGTTGATCAGAATACTGTTCAGTCAGAAAAGGGTCATTTTCATTAACATGAAAATCAACCTTGCAGATTCAACACTCTAATCAAGAGGAATGGTACACGTGTTTTTGGACCTTGATGAAAAGACTGATGAGAAAACATGCATATACTGCATCAAATTTTAGAACTGGAATTGTACTTTTGTCAACAAAAAAAAAATAGTGCAGGGAAAGGGACCTATTCAAAAAGAATGCTTAGGCCACTTGGTTTCACACAAATACAGAACAGTACACAACAGAATGACTAGCCCATTTTAATTCTTCTCTTTTTTAAATTTTTATTAATGATGATCTTATACTGAATTGTCTATGTGATGAGATAAAAGAAAGAATTAAAATTGGGGTGGAAACAGTATAGGCGTTCTGGTCGACAGGCCTTCAGAAACTCGTGGTGTGAGGTCTATCACAACACAGAAGTGCAATTTAATTCCTTCTTTAGTGCGGTGGAAAGCAAGGGAATGACCAGCCCACCAAGAGTTCAGGGTGCATCCTGGGTCTCTGAAACTGCGGCAACAGCAGTAAGCCAACACAAGCCATGCAGTTTTACTTGAAGTTGCTTCTGCGCAAACAAGAAAGCGGAAATCTAAACATGGTTACCATTACATTTGTAGCATCAGCTATTAAGCCATGGTTATTACTTTTATTGTTATTGTTGCTGTGTAACCTAATTAGAAAAATAAGAACTGACGCAGAGGTTATGCCATCAATAATCAGTATCTCTTACTCTGACAGACTGTGTTATCTCTGTTATTTTATATTTTTATTTGTCATGTTTAACTTTACTGACTATTATACACAGATATGATGAACTGCATGTCATATGATCTTGCTAACCAATATTAACACTATTTGTTTTACCTGAAAGGACCTTTTGAACCTTAATATTTTAGTTTTTATTTATTTCTTTTAGATGAAATAGAAACATTTTGTAACAATGTAAAAGTCTTTACTGTCACTTTTGATTAATATAATGAATTGCTGAATAAAAGTACACATTTTTGAATGGTAGTGTATGTTAAATCAATACAAAACATCTAAAGATGGCAATTGTAAAATATCTTTTTTAATATCCAAAAAGACAAAGCATTCTGAATCAAATTCAGTAAATGAGAGACTTTTTTGTTTGAAGCAACCTTAGCTCTGGGTTTTGGCTCCTAGTGATTGATCTATCCCAGGCCATTGTGAACCAGTCGCTGTCAAACCTAAGCTAGCGCTGTCAGTGTCTCTGTGACTTCCCTTGGTGGGCGAGGAATGTATGATGTTTATGAATCTAATGTCAGCTTCTGCCAGATATTTGGGAGAGTCTGCTTTGTAACTGTAGAGCAGTGTAGACAGAGCCACTACTGAACCATTGTATCATTCCCCATTAATTAGAAAAAGACGAGACAACACAACATAGCCATCAAAGGTTGCCACATTTGTTAGGAATCATCAATGAATTGAGTGGTGGCTGCAACACTTGACAAATGCCCAGTGTGACTAGAGCACCAAAGCTAGAGAGCCCAGACGAAAGGGCTCATTAAAGACATCCTGTTCCACAGACTCAAAATGGTGGCCAGCATCATTGGCTCTGAAAGAGCCATATACTTAAATACCATTTGAAATATGCAGTCTATCAAAATCCTTTCCTCTGGGCTTGTCAAATAACCACTTCATCAAAAATGAAGGCCAAAAGAGGGGGATTTAATCCATTATAAAGCAGACATTGGCTGGTCAGTTAATGAAAATGTCAAAAGCGCTCTGTCTTGCTTGAAATCATTGTGCTGGGTTATTTATCACTAAGCTTTACATCTGATTAAATAGCCCCCTTAGTGAGAAGCAGCACATTTGACATGCCGTTCATAATATGAATACAAACAGACTCATTCACTGACATATTCACACACATTGCTCCCCAAATTTGAGATTTTCACACAGTTTGACACTTATGCAATGGGCCGATCACAGACCAAATTGCATGGAAACATAGGCTTACGTTCAGATTCAATAAAGCTCATATTATAGGAAACAAAGCAAGCATCACACATCACGTGACAGAGCATACAGGCATGCGGTCACCAAGAGCGTCACAACCAAGGGCACATCTAAAAGAGAGCAGGTGCAGCCACCGCACAGCGGCACGTAGATGCAAACTGTTGCAGTAACTTCTGTGCAGTTGGATTGTTGTATAGAACACCAAACTGACAGGAAGCGACCTCACTTCATAAACATCTACTCAGAGACGCACAGGCATTTGGGGACATGATGATCATCAGTTCAAGACAAACACTGACACACAGATCGACCATTCAGTCACACACTCACACTCGTTAGAATCAACATCACACACACACAAATACAAATCACAGTCGCTCTAACACACAGACACACAAACACAATACAGTGTTAGAGTGGTAATGACAGAAAAGGCAAAGATGGTCACCATGAATAGTGTAGCCTTTACTAACCAATCAGTGTTTAGCATTTAATACTGCGTGAATTAAAACTTGCCATATTGAGACACATCAGTTCTTAAAGGTCAAACACTAGTATTTTCTGATATACAATGCACTTAATACAGCTATTTTACTATTAGGGCATTTTTCTATGCATTACAAAATAAATGGAAAAAACAAAACAAAAAAAAAACAAAAAAACAAGAAGTACTGTTTGCATGGAGAGCACAACGCTGAAAGACACGGGCAGAAATTATTTGCAGCTGATGAACACTGAATAATCAAACGGCAAAAAAAAGGAAAGTAGAATAGAGGAAGACGAGAAAAAAAACCCAGAGATGAATGAACATGGAGTGGATAATGAAACTATGAAACAAGTGACGAGTGGACGATGAAACAAGTGAATTGAACAATAGCAACTACTCTCTCTGCCTGCAAAGAAGTTAGTGCATTAAGCACAAAGAGAATCACAATAAGAGATATAGCGAAAGATTTTGGCCATTTTTTGAGAGGGAGGTGGTACAATATCCTTAAGCTTTTCTCCCACAGTTGATCTAAAGTGTAGAGGGGTGAGATAATGAAGAGGGCATACCGCTTTCTGCTTCTGCAAACAACAAGAAAACATTATATATAAACATAGACTGGGAAAAAAGGAGGCGAGGTGTCAGTCATCTGTATCTGGACATTAAGGTCAGGAAATAAAAAATAAAATAAAAAAAACCTGTCAATCTCCAAAGTAGAGGGCAAAACAGTCATTTTGACCATAAAAAAATGCTTCTCATTGGTTAGCTCGTCTGTCCTACAAAGGAAAAATTATGGTCTAAATCCCAAAGTGCGCTTCCAAGTAGGGATATGCCGGTATCAAATTTTCCTGTTGCGATTAATTGCTCATGCTTTTAGCACGGCATACGGTATTATCACGGTATTGAAATTTTGTTTTAAAAAGGGGTCATAATATAGTATAACAGGTTAAAAAAAATTTTTTATAACAAAAATAACTGAACATTTAAATACAATAAAGCAATACAGAAAAATATATAAAGTTAAAAGTCTTACACAAATTAATGTGCAAAATCACTTTACATTGAGATCTCATTAGTTAACCTTAGTTAATGCATTAACATTCACAATGAGCAATAGCTACATTTGCTACATACGTTATTAATGTCTGTTAAACAAAATACAAGTCTTAGTTCATGTTAGCTCATTAAAAAACAGTTGCAACTTTTGATTTTAACAATGTGTTATTAAATATTGGAATACCTAAGATTAATGAATGTTCAGAAGAACTAATGAATTAACTAATGTTAACTAATGAAGCCCTAATGTAAAGTGTGAACGAACAATAAAGAATCAAAACTCATGTTGTAGTCCAGGTAAAAAAAAAAAAAAAAAAAAAAAAATTTTGCAAATAAATAGCCTATTAAGTCTAAATATATTTGGCTGTGACACCATTGCAAATCCACAAATTTGAATGGCTATTTAAATATGTTTTAGAAAGTAGATCAGCTGCTTTGTTTATGGGATTTCCAGAGTAAAGGCTGCTCTTTTTCTGCAGTTTAGCGCCATCTGCTGTCAGAGAGTGAATGTGCTTTCATTCAGCAAGTCTTTCACGTTTTCCTGGTGCTTCTCATGCGTACTTGTTTACATCAGAGCGCACACCCATCTTTCAAGCAGCATACAGCGATGTTGTGCATTTGACCAGCTGATGGGAATAGTATTCTTAAAATGCATTCCAAATTCCGAATAATTTGTAATAAATAATTATTAACGGTATTTATAAGTGCCCACGATAACGATATCGTGCATATTAATTACCATGATATATCACATTACCGAATACCGGCACATGTCTACTTCCAAGTTTAGACCAGCCCAGGATCCCAAATTATTACACTAAAGTATAATGTTGTGCCCTCTAAAAGTTCTGCCATTATGTGAGGTATGGCAAAGCTATTAACCAAAGTTTAACAGCCATCCATTATAAAGTAATCAAAACTGTATTACACCTAGTGAAAGTAAAAAATTACTTTTGTTTTACAGTCGTTGTGTGTGTTGTCACAATGAATACTGGACATCACTGGCACTTTAGTGTAATATTGAGTAAAAACAAGGTTCTGTGTTACAATTTTAGCAGGTGATTCATAAAGAGTGAAAAAAGGAAAACAATTAGTTCATAACTGTTCTGAATACAGATCTCTCTGAGAGACAATATGGCAAAACCGGGTAGTGGTAGGCAGTGTGGGCAAAATTTTATATCACAGCACGACTCATTTTTAACATAGTAACAGCACATATGTTAAAAGTTATTTTGAGATAATCCAGAGAATTATATATTTCACAAAAGAAATACAATTCATCTCATTTGATCATTTTGTCTTTAAACTTTGAATTTATTGGAAAACCTAAAAAGAATTATATATTCATACTTAGTCAATGCAACTAAACAGAAAAAAAAATATGTGCATTATGTCTCACCTGAGTAAAAAACTAAAGATTCAAAACTATACAATTTATATTGTAAAAAGGATAGTTAAGATTAAATTGACTGGATGAGCCACATTAACATACTCGTTAAATACTAAAATATGTCAAATGTAATGTTGCCACTGTAAACTCTGCAACAAATATATCTGAAAACTTGTTTGGCATACATCCCCAACTCTATTGCATGGAATGCTCTGTGACAAGTAGCCGTCCTAACCAATATATCCATCTACTGTAAAATAAATGTTAATGCAGAATGTTTTATAAACATTTCTAGTGTCCCATAATGTATACCGCCAATGCCTATTAAAAAAGGGAACAAATATAACCAGGTCTTCTGGCTGATATTTTGATGTGTGTGTGTTTTCAGGCCAACTTGTGTTCTAAACCACACTCATTAGTACACACTGTACACAAAATGTATTAGTAAGAGTTACAGTGTACAGAAACATTGGAACACAGGTTGTGGATGTGGGAAGGGGTGGTGGGATTTGGCAAAGTTGAAGTTACTGAGACAGAGTACTTAATGTTATTAGTTCAAATGGGTCACTTAACAGAATGCCACAAGAGTGCTATTGATAGAAGGCTCTTTACTTGGAAAGTAAACCCTCATCAATACAGCACAGTGAGTCTTGAGCAGATGTCATGGCTCTTTGGCTCCACGGTGACTCTTACAGACAGTGATCGGCAATTGTGATGCTGTGAGAGTCCACCTGAGGCAAACTTCCTCCAGTGACAGAACGTAACATGCTGCTGTCTCCATGAGATCGATTTCAATTTGAAACCAGATAAGATTACTTGCAGAGAGATTTAATGATAAAAAAACCTGCCAGCCTTTTCTTATAATATAATGTCTAGCAAGTAAAAAAGGATAACTATACTGAAGGGGGTCTATAGGACCAATGAGGGACACAACTGCTTTGCCCCTTTGGTCAGTGAATGGTGCAGCTGAAGATCAAATGGGAACAAACCTGCTTTCCCTCTGCTCTGACTTGTATTCAATAGCGATCAACAACAACTTGAGCTTCACATAGCACAGCCTGAAACAAAGAATAGACATTTAGTGTGCAGAAGTCATCATTTTGCTATTTTAACTCATAAGACCCATTAAATGATCCTTTAAAAATTAATTAATGTTTATCTAGTGCAATCAGAAGACCCTATTTACCATGAAATCTCATTCAAAATCGTGCTTTAAACATTAAACATCAAATTGGTTTCAACTGGCTGTGATTGTGTCAAGAAGCAGTTTCACATTAAGTGTGGACATTATATTTACTACAGTGTGTTTGCATACAGAG
Source organism: Carassius carassius (assembly GCF_963082965.1). Classification (NCBI taxonomy): domain Eukaryota; kingdom Metazoa; phylum Chordata; class Actinopteri; order Cypriniformes; family Cyprinidae; genus Carassius; species Carassius carassius. The sequence goes on from NC_081784.1 coordinate 21,061,844, forward strand.
TAACGGCATGCAGTAAAGCTCCTGTGCTTTAGAGCAGAAGCGTACTTACTCACAAACTGTAGGAAATGAAAGCCCCACAAAGGCACTGGACAGGTACTCAGTGTACATTTCATTGGCCACTCCCTCCAGATAATACTTCTGCCATGTGTCCTCCTCAATCTGCACAGAAAAAAAAACAGTTGGATTCAGATACACACAGTCAGGGAGGACAACCTATTTCATTTGATGGGAATGAATAGATAGCAATCGGAAAGACTTAAAAGGATAGTTCATTCAAAAATGAAAATTATGTTATCATTTGCTCAACTTCATGTTGAAACACATACATTTGCTAATCTTTGCTGATCAACAAATTGAGATATTTCAATGAAACCTGAGTGATTTGTCTCTCTATTAAAAAAAATCCATTACACCAAACCATAAATATATTATAAAAGAAGACCATATGAATCAAGCACTTTAATCCAAGTCTTCTGACAAGACACAATAGCTTTATATTATATAAGGAACTGTGTCTCTTCAGAAGACTTTGAGATTGAATAGATTAAATGTAGGCTTTTCAAAAACTCATACCATAGAGCTCATCAAATACGGTAAGTAGAAAATTTGACACACATAAAAAACAAATGTTTGTTTACCATATTTGATGTAGTCTATGTACATGTGTTTATGTGAATAAAAGTAATAAAATAAATCTGTTTTTCATATTAAGTATGTTTCTTCAGAAGACTTGGATTAAATTGCTTGATTCATACGGATTAATTTAACAATTTTTAAAGTGTGAAAGTTTTGGTGTAATTGATTTTTCACTGAAATCAATACTACTAAAGAAAAACATGAGAGTAAATAACTGACGACAGTTTTTTGTTGAACTATCCTTTTACAAACATGTAAAACTTTCCAAAAATCTTCCAGTGAACAAAAAGCTCTAGAAAACTTAGGTTGAGAAAATGAGATGTGAGGCAATGTATCTACTAAATGTATGGTATATAATTCTGTCCCTCAAAGCCTTGTTTCATGTGCATCAGATTACATATGGCATCTCCCTGAATAAACTGAATAGTCCCAAAGATGCATTTTGCATAGTCTCATGCCATGAGAATCATTCATGCAAAACACAGCTTAAACATGCCTTACGCTTTGAAGTTGCTCTCTCATTTTTTCACACCTGTAACATTTCAACCTCTGTCAGACTTGGAGAATAAAGGCCAGGCATATTCCGGTGTCTGAGCTCACAGCTGGTCTCTTCATCCTCCTCTCATTACATGCGTCTCAGGATGTGGGGTGGGTGGGGCTGTGATAAGCAGAGGGGCCATTAGGCAAACACTCTGCCATTAGTCAGCCATCTCACCCAGCCCACGTCTGTCTGACAGACAGTTCAGAGAGAGGCTTTCAAAGCCAGGCCCGACTCCCTTTCCCACTGCCAGGCTAACAGCACTTGCATTCTGTGCAGGCATCTTTTAGGGCGGCACTAATGGGTAGAGTTTTGTCATTAAGTCCTAAAGAGATGGCAGCCATTTACTGCAGGCTCCCTAAATTACCCCGCACGTTCGTGCCCTGCTTGTCAGAACTGATTTAAGTACTGCGGGCGTGTTCTCTCACACCCACTGAACAATTATTTCCTCCAGTCCCTCTAGAGAGCCCGATCCAAAACCCCTCTGCTTACTGCTTTTTTGTTAAACCTGAAGAGATAAAATATTCATGCTGAACATTCTTGTGGTTTTATTTGTAGTGAATGGTCACACATCACAGATTTATAGTAGGGACAACAGACATAATGCAAATGTGTTTGTGGCTGTGTCTCTGGGGTGTGGGTCTCATTAACACCTTTAGGTAACACCCTTCTGCTCTGCTTCCTGAAGCCCACTCAAATCAGTCATGTTGCTGTCTACTCTAACCTCGCTTCTGCCGCAGACAGACTGCCCTTAAACTCTCACACATTGTCTGTGTTGTCTTATTTGGGTATCACTGTGCTTTATGTGAAATTGCTAATGAAATCTGACTGAAGAGATTTCAGATGAAAGCTTACAAAAACACCTGTGCTGTTTGAGCCTACACACAAGCACAAGAAATGTTTGCTAGAAGTTTTTTATACCATTAGAGAGGCTTTGTTTTGGTTCCCAATTAAAGTTAAAGGATAAAACTCACGATTATTGAACATTAAACATGCTGATAATATTTATTTATGCATGCAATAGAAATTGCATATTTGCATTACAGAAGCGTAAATATTACCTACTACTTGAACACTGCCAGACATTGTTAGAACAATGTTTAAAGTCTTTACTGCCACTTTTTATAAATGCTTCGTTGTTGAATAAAGTATTGATTTCTTTTTCTATTAATTTAATCACTGTTAGCTTAGCAACATGCTAATGTCAAACTCTAAGGGAAATCAATCATACCTTGAAGCAGAATCACTATTTGCTGCTGCCTACATAGATGTGTTTCAAATCAGTGACTAACAAAGTTTTAGCAAGGTTAGAAGGCTGTCGCCAATATGGACAATAGGGATGTAACGATAACACATTTTGCACTGGAAATTTTTGGTAAGGGTCTTTTGGTTCAGTAGACATTTATACAAAACAAATTTAGCACGGTTTTAATCACTGCATGAATGAAATTAAATGAAAAAATCCTAGTTTTATATATCTTTATTTTAACAAATCGATATTGATTCTAAAATCCCAAGATTGATATTTTAGTCTATGCCGTTTCAGTTAATGCATGAGTAAAACTTCACTAGACATTAGTGCACCTCCCGTCCAGTAATTTGTATGGTGCACTCTGGCATGGGTGGTCTGGGATGTCTCTCGTCTGTGTTTTTATGAGAAGAGTGATGTGCCCTGCAGATGTTTCCACACATGCCACATTTAAACAGTTATTATAAAGTCATTCCTCATCTCTTTAGGACAAGAGAATGCTGCTCTCCATTTTGAAGGCTTGCACAGTCTAGAAAAAGAGTCAAAGAGAGTAAAATATAACCCCTTGCGGATTTCAGAATAAGTTTTACGGTCTCTGCAAAATTCTTCAGTCTGATCGCACACTCATGCTCTCTCTTGATCTCTCCATTTTTCCAAAGGGCTCCATCCAAATCTGAACCACCTGATAACAACCCACCACCTCACTGCAGCCATTCAGGCCTTGGACTGTTTTATTTAGTGTTTTCTTTAAAAGAGCGATCTGTACGACTCTGAGCAGTCTGGTTCAGTTGGACGATAAATAAAGATGGCTTTGGGGTGCAGTTCATTGACTATGAAACACACATGGTTCACATTTCCCCACTCTATCGGCACGCAGGAGGACTGTAAATTCAGCAAGAGGAAAAACCACTAATTTACATTCTCACTTCCACCATGCCATTGACTCATATAAATAACCTCATAATGGCAGCGGCAATGCTGTGTTGCCGTCCCGAGTAGGTCCCAAATGAGACCGCCAGGCTCAGAAGATGATTTACGCCATACCATAATGGCCCTGGTGATTGAGCTGAAGTGGGGATGGAGGCTGATTCTACTCTATGGGTTTTATCAAGGCCTAAGACGGGCTGACAGTACCTTGATGTATGACCTCATGGAGAAGAGGTTGGCGAGCATGGTGGACAGGCCCTGTGCCAGGCAGCTCTGGGCTATGAAGCCTGCCTTCAGCTCGGCCAGGCAGATCGCATCATCACCCTCCTTCCAGTTCCAGCTGGGAATGTTTAGCAGATGGGCCTGAGGACACACAGGACGAGACAAGGGGAAGTTAACAATGTCCCCCGCTGAGAAGTCTAAAAACTGTAGTAATGAAACAATTACAAAATCAATACATTTCTTACAGTTTAGGGAGAAGTGGTTGATCTAAACTAATTTGTAGCAGAAAAACATGAACTTCATATACATATATTATATTAAAGTCTAAAACAAAAAAAATTATCACAACAAACCATGTTACAACAGTCCACGGTCTCCCATTCCTTGTTAAGATTATATAAATCTGTCAAACTGATAAAGCAAATCTCATAACAGCAGCACGTCACTATTTCATATCTCAATGATAACACAGCGGGTTCGTTGACAGTCCTCTGAAACAGTTGACATTCAACTGCTCTCGAGTGAATTGTCCCACGAACAAAAGACATCCATCAAGTCATTAACATCTATATCCTGTTCCAGCACTCCCTGATGAAATCAAAGCTGTGTTCATGTTGCTGTAATAGGGGATAAACACTGGAGGGAAAAAATATGTAGACATACTGTTTTTAATTCCTGTGAAATTATAAGCTCCTGTTGTCATGGACAGCAGAATCTGAAGACCGGTTCTCATATGGCAGACGTTTATCTGCCACATGTCAGATTTTTTTTTAAATATATATTCTTTTATTAAAATTATAGCCTCTTTATACATTTTGTATTCTTTCTGTTTAGGTCTTGTTCATTTTCTTGTTGATTCGAACTGACATAGCAACAGAAAAAATACACGTCCTACCTTGTTGTGGTACTGCAACATTTGAGTGATTATTCTGATCTTTGGATGGTAGTTCTTTATAGATATTACTCTGTAAAAAAGGAGAAAAACTATTAATTTACAGGTCAGTTAAAGCCAACGGCATTTGTGGGGAAAAGAAAAAGATAGAATATATATACATTTTCAACTTGGTTTGTTTCTTTAGAGGTATGAATTTAGTTTAAAGGTGCATTCAGTAATGTATTGCTTATTAAAAAATATGCAAAGATAGACTTCAAAAGTTTGGGGTCATTCTAATATGCTGATTGGGTGTTAATATTTTCAATGTTGAAAACATTCCACTTTTTGTGGAAACTGTTGTGGAAACAATTTTTCATGATTCTTCGATGATTTCAAAGTTCAAATAAAATACATTTGAAATACATTTTTAGTATTTAATGCATCCTTGCTAAACAAAAGTATTATTTCTTTCTTACTGCCCTCAAACTTTTGAATGGTAGTATATGAACAGCACTTTTGAGAAATATTAAAATGATGTACAGTCAAACTCTAGACATTAATCTTTTAGAAAAATCTGTTTTATTCTGCATGGAGCATGTTGCTCCCGCATGTAAACAAAAATCTACTGAGTGCACCTTTAACCTTAATTAAGTCCTAGTATTCACAATCGTAACTCATTCTGGATTAAAAACAAGCATCTGCTGAATGAATAAAAAATGAACAAATCTTTCATTTCCATAGAGGAGTGTGTGATATGTGGTGGAACAGTGTGATTTCCCTGTGAAATCCAGTCTGGATTTCTCTCCAGTCTCGTAAAAGAGAGGTGCAGAATTTATTTCCATATTAAGCCGCTCTATAACACATTAGTTCAAAAGAGCACCCTGAGACCTGCCTAAATTGGTATTTCATTTTCCAAACAGGCCAGGCTGGGTGCCGTTCTGTGCATTACTCATGGCTAGAGAACATCTCCAGCATGAAAGGTGGAAGGGAAATATGTTTGCCCTCCCTTCAAATACACTTTTTCAGAGCAATATTAGCTGACTCCATCCCAAAGGAAATTTCTTCTGGTTCTTTTCATCTGTGTCCAGGTACATGTGAATCTGACCTGAGATGCTGAGTATCCCATTCACACCTTCCTTTAACAGCACAGGAGGGTGAAAGACATCAGCTTTCAATCCGTCTTTTTTACAGGAGGATGTCCCTAAGGAGTGTATGAAGCTGCCCACAAACATCAAAATAAGATGTGATCAAATGTGTTGATAGCAAACGTAGCCCTTCACCGAACTGACCTCATGATATTAGAGGCATCTTCAGCATCAGGGTCTGCACAGTATTTGTTTGCAAGAATCAAGCAGGCATCCGCTGACTCAATCTGTATAAGATGTAACAGAAAAGGTGACATGATCAGAACAGCATTAAAACATAAAAAATATACAGTCTGCTGCATAATTAAATATAATGTCTTATTAAACTGTCAGCTCAAACTTACTTTCACTCTTGCTAGATCATGTGGGTTGAGGACCGATCCTTGATAGAACTCCACCTGAGTGAAGTGACGTTTAAACAAGGCTTCCAGCTCAAGATTAGGGGAAATACTAGAATTTGGCAAAAAGAGAAAGTGTGTTATAATGAAGAAGAATGCTTTTTTTGAGAATGCTGTAAGTCTTTAAGAACAATGTGTCATTTGAGCACCACTAGCAGCTAATAATAGAATGTCATTACAGTTTATTGGCTGATCTCTTTGTTATATAAAAACAGGCAGCTATATTTGATTTATTTGTTTTTCTTAGTAACAAGCAGTTATTATATTCTTTACAGTGCGGAAAGGCTCCATCAAGTTTCTAAAATGTATTCCAAAGGGAATTGTACTTACTTATGAAGAAAAACGATTTCTACATTGACATCATCCCTGTCCTTGTGTAGGAAGTCTTTGAGGAAGTTGGAAACACTTTCGAGCGTGATATGACCACAGACCACAATGTGCCTGTAAGGGGGAAAATTCGGCTGAAAAGTGCAACATAAAATAAAACAAAACTCTGGCATATCCTAAAAAGGACCATAAAGTCTTGAAAATGTCTTGAAAACATTAAATGTTGTGGCTTTCAAATATTCACTGTCCATTATAGTCATAACAGTTTTACCTCATATTTATAAACGTGGTTTAAAACATTAAATGAAGTGCTTTGAACTTTTCAGGACAAACAAAATAGAATCTTTCGTTTTAATGTTGGTTTGTCAAATGTTCTTAATAAGACGTGTCTCTGTAGCCAAACCACCTCTGTACTAGGACGCATGTTGACATGAACATCAATACTAACTGACATGTATTGGAACCACTGTCAAAAGCAGTTCAATTGTTTTGGGATCTGTGGCTGCCATGAACTCTAACCGTGACTTCTGAAAAACTTGCAATATATCAGATGGAACAAACAAACAGACTCAGGTCACGGTCTTCTGGGGCTCATTTATTCCATAGTAAGATCTAGTTTCATACTAGTTTCAGCTGTTCCAAAACCTAGTAGTGAGCTGCCTTGACATCTACTGGCTATATACACCACACTCAAATAGTGCTTCTGTGATGTATTGACTAAGGCAAAAGAAAAAATAATTGAACTAATCATTAATCTCACAAACAAAGTTGCTGTTGTTTATACAACAGTACAGTAAACAATTTACTTAATATTGAGCAAATTACATTTTATATACAATATAGTCAGTTGTATATTTTTGTATTGCCAATGACAATAAAATCTAAACAAGCAATAATGACATTCAATTCCTAAAAGGCTAAGTCGTCTTAATCAAGTTGGCTGAGTAAGTGATTCAATGACTCACTTCTTAAAGACAGTCACTATTTTTGATTCCTGAATGAATCAGTGTTTTTGAACAAATCAGTCTTATTGTTATTCGGTGACTTGCATGCGTTTCATTTTTTTTATTAAATTAGTATTTTTTAACAAATCAGTAGACTAAATAATTCAGAAGCCCAGCCCACTCAAGAAACTTACTTGTTTAATCAGTTCAGTCAATGATTCAATGACTCACTCATAAGAGATGTTTAATTTCTGAACGAATCTTACTATGAATTCATCTGTTAGTGACTCAAATTCGATCAGATATTTCTTTGCTAAATTAATTAGTGTGTTTAAACAAATCAGTTGATTTATTATTTAATGACTCAAAGACAGTCACTTGTCTCCACCTACTGGCAAAACAATGTAATTTGCAGAAAGAGTCACGGAAAAATCCATCGATTGAAAGTTGCATTTTTAAGCCTTTAAACTATATACCAAACTACACACTAAGAGTTTTTCATGTCTGCAATTATCTGACTCATAAAAAAGATTACGGGCCATCATTACTATACTAACAACTTGATGGCCTCTTCTATTACTGTTTCAGAACAATAACAATGCTTTATTTGTCAAGCAGGGCTTCTTTGCAACTGGAGGTTAAAGAGTTGAGCCTTAGCCATGGGTTTTGCGGATCACTTCACTTCCCATGCTGGATTACTCCAATACTGCTGTGGTCAAAGTCTCAAGAGCTTTAACCATGCATGGTCATCAATCTAAATCTGTCCAAACTAACTCTCTCATGTCTCAGCAGACATGATGTGCTCATGAGTTTACAAAGAACAGGGGCTGCTGACCTTAATTGTAACTGGGTGTATGTGCCTGTACACTCTCAGTTGCAGGAGAGGTGCTTATTTGTGCTCAGATCCTGGGAAAACATTAGGCGGATCTCTGTTTGCCAGAGGGACACGGTGAGGCTTTATGGTTGCAGTGTCTGGATGCTATCACACATAATGATCTTCACAGATCTGGCCTCTTGTATTTAATGAGTGGTAGTAATTGCATGCATGACTGTCCTGGGATGGGAAGACTGTTGAGTTGATGGCTTTGTGTAAAGCCAACAGCGTCTGGCAAAGGGGTGGCTTGATGAGAGACACATTATTCAAGTTTTCCTATTTAAGTAGGTTTAATTAAATCAGAGTTTTGTATGACAATCCTCTCACTCTTTTTACTCTAGAACAGAGTCTCTGGCATGGACACAAACAGACTCTGTCTCGGCTTATGTCAGACATCTTGACTCCATGTTTGGATGAGCTATCAGTCGTGCGTGACTGAGCTACTGATTGTGTTTCACCACTGCGGGGAGTTTTTTTTTTTTTCAAGTTTATGGTACCACCAGTGAAAGCAATACAGGATGCAAAATAGAATATTAGATAGATAGTATGAATAATTACAATGAAATAACTTTTAACAAGAAAATTTTTTTTTTAAAATATAAACCTTTAAATAATTACATTCTTGTGAGGAGAAAACAACAACAACAACTTTAATCTACACACTAACAACACTATACTGTGAACAACACACAGTGAAGAGAACACTTGGGCTACAAAACAATGTTATGCACGATAAGTTGAAATAAAATTAAAAATGTGCACAAACTTAGCAAGAAAATGCAGAAGGGTAGTTAACCAGCATGCACTGTGAATCATGCCAAATAAGAATGAAAAAAATAAAGCACTTAAAATATGGAAATCATAAAAAAAGCTCGAACATCAGCCTCAGCAGCGAAACCATTGATACTGCTCTAATCCTTAAAATGATCAATCATTTCAGAGTCGAACGAAAAGTCTCATCACAGACTTTTATAATCAACAGTGTTTTAGGAAAAGCTGTGCCCAAATGTTATCATTGAGGAGATCGTCATCTGATGAAAGAAGTGCATGCCTGCCATTCTCTTCAGACAAAGAGAGAACATAGCTTGAGATGGACCACATGTAGTCCACATGGGGCCAGGGCTCCATCATTATTACAATAAACAACTCAATGCAAAGGGACAATAATGAATTTAATTAGGTAATTATGTAGTCATTAACACCTCCTTAAACTACTGTAATTATTAAAAAACACTCCATTATGTCATATCTGACTGCAATTTCCTTACATATGGTGTAAGACTGAGTATGGCTCACAAATAACCAGGTATTTACCACTCTGGGTACCAAATGTAAAAGCTTAAGAAGAGTCCTTTAAAAAAACATGTTGACTGACCAGTAATCTAAATAGATGGCTCATTGTGGTGGTTAGCTGCTGCACATCTCAAGAGTGGAGCACTTTTAATCTTAATCTCTCTCGTGTGGCTTGTTTTAGAAAATCGACTTGCACAAATTTATATATTTATACAAATCATTTTTGGTGTAATTAAGCCATAAAGTAAACATTATATAAACAAATAATTATGTCACCTCTTTTAACATATATTTTTTTTACTTAAGTGAATACTTCACCCAAAAATGTAAATAAAGTCAATGTCACAGTTTCCAAACCTGTATTAGTACTGTATATACTATTATATATTATTATAGCATTTATTAATATTTTGAATTAGTTTTTTTATAATAATTTTATGTACCTGTCATTTTTATTATTTTTATTTATATTGAGCTGTTAATTTATTTTTACTTCAGTTTTAGCTTCATTTTACATACATTAAACATAGTTGCCAATGCAACATTTTTCATTGCTTTTAATCATTTTGAATAATTTAGTTTTTTTGTCTGTTAGGTTATTTATAGTTTATTTTAGCTTTATTTCATTTAACTACTTTTTTAAAATGTATTTAAAAATAACAATTAAAACAAGTAAAATCTAAACAACACTGGACCCCATTGTACAGATGAAAAAATACCCAGACATTTTTCTGCATAATTTCTATTGTGTTCCACAGAGGAAAGAAAGGTTTGGAATGAGACTGAAATTATAATAGAATTTTAATTTTTGTGTGAACTATCCTTTTAAGTTCTAAGTGTGGATCATGTACTAATTTACATTAAATGCCTATTAAATGCATTTTCAGAATGTGTGTATTTTAGAAGACAAACATTATAACATTTTCATTTGTTTCTAATGCGAATTATTATTATTATTATTTTTGGATCACAGGAGGTTATACATGAATGCAAGCTTCTGTTATATTTTAGCATTATAACTAGCAGGACAATGCAGTAAGCTGTCCAACATCTCAGACAACACATCAGACTGTCTGCAATGCATGGATTTCTCCACACACACCGAAGCTGAAGTCAGAGAACCAGATGACTGAACCTCTATTGATCTCACTCATTTGAATGCATTGTGAGAGGCATATCAGCAATGGCATTTCTATATGCCATTCCGTCCTCTTTTCAACTCTTACTCCATGCATGCACATGCCAACACAGGCCTAGGCTGTGGGGGCAAGTGGTGCCAGCTTCACGTTCTTGGTGTGGCTTAGATTCTGGAGAGAAGCTCAGAGGCAGCGCATGAGCTCAGAGTTCACTCTGGGTTTATGTCAGTTTCATCAGTGCTCTAATGGAAACCACAGAGACCCCGGCCTGATCCAACAGAACGCTTTTCTATATTACAGTCATAGATCCAGATCTGCGTTCCTGTTCTGATCGTTAAACGCTACACTGAACACATGCTGACATCAACAGCCCTCACAAACCTGGCTGCAGCATGGTTTTAAGATCAGAGATTACACTTTAAACTACTGAGAGGCTCTGCACACCACCACTATACTGTCAGGCTCAATACAAAATAAATAAATAAAAGATACTATAAAGTTATTTATTTATTTTTTTTAGTTGACAAATTACAGAATCATTTGATAAAGATGATTGTTAAGAAGTACTTCAGTAAACTGAGTGCACACTTTTAACAAAAGTGGTGCACATGTGCTGTGTTAAAGTTACTCTTTTACGTACAGACAATTAAAGTTACACACTACTAGTCAAAACATTGTGGTCAAGTAAAGTTTTTATATATATTTGTGTGTGACATCTGTTATGCTCACCAAGGCTGCATTTATTTGATCAAAAATGCTGTAAAAATACCTTGAAATACTATTATAACTTATAATTACCCTTTTATATTTCAATACCTTTTATATTTGAATACATTTAATACATTTTCAAATTTAATTTATTTCTGTTATGCAAATTAAAATTTTCAGTATCATTACTTGAGTCTTCAGAGACACATGATTCTTCAAAAATCATTCTAATATGCCGATTTGCTGCTCAAGAAACATTTCTTATTATAAATATATTTAATATATAATAAAATTATATATCCTTTAATGAATAGAAAATCCAAAAGATCTGGAACCTTGTTAACAAAGTAACGAAGGAATGAAAGTGACTGTTAATTCAATGTTCACGCAAAACAAAACAAAAATAGTTAGAGACTGCTTTTATTGCTGCACAATTGTTCCTACAAACATAATGAGAATACTGTTAGACTGCATTTAAAAATGATTAATTAATTCTTCATTTTAAAGTCAAGCTAAACACTAAACATTTATGCAGCCTCCAATGTTTATTCATAAACCTACTCATGGACTATATATATATATAAAAAACTTGGCTCTTGGAATTGTGTGAGTTTAAGCAGAATTAAACTCTAAACTTATGTATTTTGCACCAGCCTGAGCTTGTCGGAAATGTGCTGACAGTGGAAATAAATATCCTGACACATTTTCGAGGTGTTTTGATGTGTCCGTTCATGAGCACAGTCCTATGCATACTTAAACAATAAAGCGAAACCTGGTGCCTGTCTTTCTGCTCGGCCAGAGAGCTGGAGCCTGCTGTAATTGCAACCAGATGCATGCATAGCCAGAGAGAAAGAAAGTGAGAGAAAGAGAGAGGCTTTTGACTGCGAATCCAAACGTGGGGCTGAGGCCAAACATAACATTTCATCAATCTTGTTTCACTGACAGCGAAACGGCATCAAACATTGGGGCTCTTAATGGCTTTCTCCCGGCTTAGTATTTGCCCTCAAATTCAGATGATGAAAGCCGGACGTGACCATGGGCCTGTTTCACGCTGTGAGAAAGAGCGCACATTAGAGAGACTGAGAGAGGGGGATCTGGAACTTGAACGTGAGCATTCGGGAGAATCGCTGTGCTGATGACAGGGCCTTGTTTGAGCCAGAAACGAGTGGGTGGGGGGGTTCAAATTATCCACATTCACATTCAGGGGACATCTTAGAAATGGAAAATAAAAAACGGGACATGGTAAAATACCAAGCGGGGCAAAAAAGCAAGCCAGTTGCAATGGAGCAGCTCCAGTGCGAGAGCAGAGGCATCCAGGCATTCAGGGTGTGCGCTGACTGAAGATCAGGGCCAGAGTCATGTCACACAGAGATGAGGTGAAGGGCCAGCAGTGACGCACAGCCACAGAGGCTTTTCTCACTGCAGCATGCAACAACAAAACAATCCATTCACAGAGAGCATGATGAGCAGAACTCAAAGAACAGAAAACTGAAACAAACACAAGACAATGATGACACTAAGTGAACAGCGTTTTTTTTTTTTATCTGATCGTTACATACAGTATAAGCTAGTGATCATCTATCATTCATTTTGCTAATTTCTATTTCAAATGCAAAACAAATACTGATTCTATGGCAGCACATAACAGATGGAAAAGCAACAATAGTTACTGTAATGAAATTAAGATGCAGCAGCTGTGTTATGGAAAAGAAGCCACGGACACAAAGCAAAGGGCACTGACATGTGGCTTCGATGGCCAAGGTCTCCAGTCACAGTGTGACATTCTTTTGTCCTATCATTTTTTTCTGCACTAACCCCCTCTCTATCAGAGATGGGGGCATGTGAGTCACACAACCACACCTGGATCTGGATTTTGACTTACTTTCTGCCTCGTGTTGAGTTATAACTCCCTCCGTATTTCTTCCGATTAAGGATGAGAGCAGCAATTTCTGGCACGTAGCGAGCAAACATGGCCTACATGCATGGAACAGAAAAAGAAAAGTGCATGCAAAGAGGGGTTCTGCTGTGACCAAAGCCACAGAGGCACCTGGAATACTTACTTTCTGCCATTTACCGCACTATAGGAACCACCATATTTCTTGCGGTTTCCTATTAACTCTATGATTTCAGGGACGTAGCTGGCAAACATGGCCTAAGGAGAAGATAGGAGACAGAAGCAGAGGCTAAAAAAGACAGCAGAGAGACCCGTCCGAGTCTGGACTTTTTTCCCCCAACCTCTGAGGTGAAGAAATTTACATGTGTTTGGTACAAAAACAAAATGATATAGCTTGGTAAAATGTTTATTTTTGTTTGTATTATAATTAAAATAAGCAAAAAATTATTTTAACAAAATCTAAAAAATGTCCATTGTGCTTCTAAAAAGAAAAAATCTAAAAAAAAAAAAAAAAAAAAAAAAAAATCAAATTTGGAGAAATAAAAATCAACTTTGGAGACACTCCACTGGTTTGGAGACACACAAAAAAAGTTAGTCATGCTGTCCATCTTTATTTTCTCTGACAGCACAAAAAACTGTCTTCAGATAAGGAAGAGAAAAAAAACCTACATGCCATGTTTTGTCCAACAAACACTAATGCAGTGGCAAGTGAATTTGAATAGTCCAGTCTGATCGCCCACAGCTGCAAAGAACATTAAGACTCATTAGTGTGCTTTAAATGAGCTGGATGCACTTTGCAAGATTGCAGCCTTGACAAAGTTTTATCTCCATGCTGTGTGTTACTAGAGATCTTAATCCCAGAGTTGTCAGCCTGACCTCCTGAAGAGATTTGTGAGAGGTTCTTCACCTCACTCTAGGGCCCTGATGAATTATGACATCTGCCTGATCAGATCTGACGGTTTACAACATTTCCATACTGAAGTCATTAATTGAACACATGATATAAATCAGAGCAGTGATTATTTCCAGCCCACCTCAAAAACAAAAAGAAATAGCAGATTGCTATGGAAACGTCTGGACAGCTGGAACTTTCTGTGTCCAGTGATAGAACTGAAGCGCATCTGTCCTGCATTATGTCTATATAAGCTTCACATGAGGCCTTCTGAATGCCTGTGGATGATCTTGAGTCTGTTGAATCTGAACATTTCTTTTTAACTGTATCTATGAAAGAGTTTCAAAATGACATCATAATTCAAAAATTGTTTCTTCCTGATCTAAACCATTACTTGCAATAGTGTAACCAAATGTATTTAGGTTCAATTTTGGTATTTTACTTTACTTGCAATCAATCTACTCGGCCACAATAGCAATTGAGTTGAATTAATTATAATTTTACCAAAAACGTCCTGCAAAAAATACACATCGTGTTTTATGTTATTTCTTTTTTTTTTTTTTCTAGTATCCTCATCTTAAGTTACTCTGGTGTAAATGCACCTATAAAAGTGTTTTGGCTGCTGTTGCTATGGTGACGCTCAAGCAGGACTATGGGCCATCCGCCTGCCACTGTGTTTGTTGGAATTCGGGGAGGGAAACAGAAGGATGGGAACTCCTGAAACCGCAAAACTGTTTTAAGAAAATAGCAACAATATTATAGTCAAAATGCATTTTCTTTAAATACTAATTCAATTGTAATAAACATAATAAGAGATGTACAACCCGAATTCCGGAAAAGTTGGGACGTTTTTTAAATTTTAATAAAATGAAAACTAAAAGACTTTCAAATCACATGAGCCAATATTTTATTCACAATAGAACATAGCAAATGTTTAAACTGAGAAAGTTTACAATTTTATGCACAAAATGAGCTCATTTCAATTTTGATTTCTGCTACAGGTCTCAAAATAGTTGGGACGGGGCATGTTTACCATGGTGTAGCATCTCCTTTTCTTTTCAAAACAGTTTGAAGACGTCTGGGCATTGAGGCTATGAGTTGCTGGAGTTTTGCTGTTGGAATTTGGTCCCATTCTTGCCTTATATAGATTTCCAGCTGCTGAAGAGTTCGTGGTCGTCTTTGACGTATTTTTCGTTTAATGATGCGCCAAATGTTCTCTATAGGTGAAAGATCTGGACTGCAGGCAGGCCAGGTTAGCACCCGGACTCTTCTACGACGAAGCCATGCTGTTGTTATAGCTGCAGTATGTGGTTTTGCATTGTCCTGCTGAAATAAACAAGGCCTTCCCTGAAATAGACGTTGTTTGGAGGGAAGCATATGTTGCTCTAAAACCTTTATATACCTTTCAGCATTCACAGAGCCTTCCAAAACATGCAAGCTGCCCATACCGTATGCACTTATGCACCCCCATACCATCAGAGATGCTGGCTTTTGAACTGAACGCTGATAACATGCTGGAAGGTCTCCCTCCTCTTTAGCCCGGAGGACACGGTGTCCGTGATTTCCAACAAGATTGTCAAATTTGGACTCGTCTGACCATAAAACACTATTCCACTTTGAAATAGTCCATTTTAAATGAGCCTTGGCCCACAGGACACGACGGCGCTTCTGGACCATGTTCACATATGGCTTCCTTTTTGCATGATAGAGCTTTAGTTGGCATCTGCTGATGGCACGGCGGATTGTGTTTACCGACAGTGGTTTCTGAAAGTATTCCTGGGCCCATTTAGTAATGCCATTGACACAATCATGCCGATGAGTGATGCAGTGTCGTCTGAGAGCCCGAAGACCATGGGCATCCAATAAAGGTCTCCGGCCTTGTCCCTTACGCACAGAGATTTCTCCAGTTTCTCTGAATCTTTTGATGATGTTATGCACTGTAGATGATGAGATTTGCAAAGCCTTTGCAATTTGACGTTGAGGAACATTGTTTTTAAAGTTTTCCAAAAAATTTTTACGCAGTCTTTCACAGATTGGAGAGCCTCTGCCCATCTTTACTTCTGAGAGACTCTGCTTCTCTAAGACAAAGTTTTTATAGCTAATCATGTTACAGACCTGATATCAATTAACTTAATTAATCAGTAGATGTTCTCCCAGCTGAATCTTTTCAAAACTGCTTGCTTTTTTAGCCATTTGTTGCTCCCGTGCCAACTTTTTTGAGACCTGTAGCAGGCATTAAATTTTAAATGAGCTAATTAAGTGGATAAAAGTGTAAAATTTCTCAGTTTAAACATTTGCTACGTTATCTATGTTCTATTGTGAATAAAATATTGGCTCATGTGATTTGAAATTCCTTTAGTTTTCATTTTATTAAAATTTAAAAAACGTCCCAACTTTTCCGGAATTCGGGTTGTAATATAGCATCAAAAATTATAGCACAAAAATTTACAAAATGCATGTACATTAGGGCTGTGCAATTAATCGAAATTGTGATTTGAGACGTTGCGATTTGCTAATCGCAAAAGCCTGTGATGTGGACGCGATATTACTCTGTTCCAGAGCATATGCATGACTGTCAGTCTTGAGTGACAGTCTTAAAAACCAATAGAGTGAGGGCACCTCCGTTCGCTATTCCCAATTCAGAAGACCGCACACACCTCCTGTGTCTCTGAATGCTTCTCAAACTCGCTCCTCTTTTCCCCACGCGGAGTGAATCCCGCGTCACGGACGAGCCGTTCACACTTGCTGCAATCCTGCAGTCTCGTAATGCTCGGTTATATTCTCGTGCGGCCCTGCACCGCAAATCTCCACGAGCGCATCTGGCAGTATGGATGAGACTTGACGAACGCGCGCAACCTGCGTCGACTCGCGCCCTGCTCCGCGTTTAAAACTAATGTAAATTCAGTCTAACTGCTTGTTAATTTCACTTGAATGAAATGAAACATTCAGCACATTTTCCACTTGTTAGTAAAATACAAAATACAGTGTAACATGTAATACTTTAATAATTGACTAAAGAAATACAGTTCTTTATTTAAATTCAGTAACTAAGTTAATTCTATAAAATTTGTTATACCATTATAATCAAATTATATATATATATATATATATATATATATATATATATATATATATATATATATATATATATATATAAAATATTGTATTGGATAGAACAACAGTAATTCCTATTGGAATAATGCCAAAAACAAAAAGTAATTTTGTAATGGTTTCATGGAAACTGTAAGAATTTATTTTTATTTTATTTTCAGCAGTATAATGATACTCATACTGTGTTGCACATTATTGACAATATTAAGCTGAAGCTTGACTTTGCAAATTTAAAAATCGCAAATCAAATCGCAATCGCAATATCTGTCAAAAAAAATCGCAATTAGATATTTTTCCCATATCGCACAGCCCTAATGTACATTTCATCTTAACTTGGGCTGTAATGGTGAAACAAGGTGATGGATCTTAACAGCAGGGGATTAAACATTACAATGACAATGGACATATGGTAAAAATGGTGTAATAATTTAGGCTATCATGAAGACTGTGGTATGGTAAAAACTGTTCGAATTTCAAGACGACAGTTATGAGGATGTCAGATCACAGGAGTTTTGCATGATTTTTAAATGGTAGTTGTTTGCATTGGGGAATGGGAGGGGTGCAGGAGTGCCAACAAGAGGAAAAGTGATTTTACCAGACCACCGAGAATGAAGAAGACCATGAAAAGGCGTCCAAGAGTGGTTCTTGCATAGACGTCTCCATATCCCACCGTGGACATAGTGACCATTAATAAGTACACACATTCCCAATATGAGAGCGGCTGAGAGTTTTGGAAGTTCTCCCATGGATCCCCTGAGTTTTCCACCTGCCGGAGGAACGAAGGGCAAAGAGTGAATTACTGACAGATCAAAACACGATCCTCTACAGCCATCTACTGTCCATACAGAAAATCACAAGGATGAATTGTGAAAGGAACCAAACAGAGGATTTAGTGGCAATCAGAGTCACCTGCCATCTAGTGGCACAGATGTCCTCTGGCGCATCCCCCAAAAAACAAAACAAAAACATGAAAAAAGAACCACAAAACACTGGATCTTTAGATGAACTACAACACAAACCACATTTACCACAAAGGGACAGATGTGACACTCGCTTAGGAGCTTTTCCTCCCACGAATCTGCTTGAGCACTCCTCTCTGTGTCATTTCTCCAGGGGCATGGGGAGAGGGGGGGGGGGCGTGTGTGTGTTTTTTCACTCACCAGATGAATGAATCCTGCAGCAGTGAGCCATGTGCTTATGAAGATGGAACACAGGTTCACCAGCTTGATGGAATTACTGTGAGAGACGAGAGTTACATCACACCTCTCAAAGTGAAACGCATCACACTGACGTACAGATCAGTCAGTCATCTATTGAGCCCAACACACACACGAGCGATGCCTTGCCTTGCCGCTGCTCGCTGGGAGTGAACACACAGGTTATCAGTAAACAAATCAGAAGATAGTGGGATCTCGAGGACGACCAACGCATATTGGAGCTGTTAAGTCTATAGGAGCGTTTACATTGGCGGTTTCTACTTGACACTGTATCTGTGCCACGTTGGTGTGAATTCTGCACACAGATGAACTAAACTAAACTCAACTAAAATCACCACTCTCACAAAAATACTAATCATTTTCGATCACTGCAAATCACCGTCAATGTGAATGCTGCTTCTTCAGCAGCCAATGACAGAAAATAGAGTGTTGGAAATGTAACGTCCTGTTGACAGTTGTGTCAGTTTGGTGTGATATATTTTAGCAATATCCCCCAACTGAAAAACAAGGTGGCAGCTAAAATAAATGAAATGTCCAGCCGTTTTAAAACCAACGAGTAGGGTGCTGACGGCTTTTTCTCCAATTCCTTTCAGATTCATTGACATATTTACGATATACCACTGAGGTGTCAGGAGACGCTCATCTGTCGTGTGTGACAGCCTGGTGGAGGAGGAATCAATCAGAGGCATGGCTGCTTCACACTCCTGCATTCATCAAGCTGGAGGGCGGCCCTGTTCTCTTATCTACAGCACATTACATGCACAGGGA
The DNA here is from genome assembly GCF_963082965.1 of Carassius carassius. Taxonomy (NCBI): domain Eukaryota; kingdom Metazoa; phylum Chordata; class Actinopteri; order Cypriniformes; family Cyprinidae; genus Carassius; species Carassius carassius. The sequence continues at coordinate 21,080,997 of NC_081784.1, forward strand.
AAACATTCTGCTCAGCTATGAGCCCTGAAGACTTCTGGGGCAAAGCCACAGAGGTGTGTGGTAAGCGTTGGAAGGGACACCCGAGACTCCTGAGGAGCTGTAGAGACTGTGTGTGTTGATGCCAGCAGAGTGGAACTTTTGAAACTGAGAGTGACAGAGGTGCGTGACGTGTTGTCGGCCTTACCTTGTTTTTAAGATATTCAAAAATTGTAAAATTTCTGAGAACTGTATCAATCTCAAGGCTCTTAGAAACCTCAGACCTGCAAGACAAAAGAGAAAAGCAGACGAGAGTCAATAAATGGGTTCAAAATGGAACATAAGATTATATTCTATTTTTAACACTTCATAATTGGAGTTACCTACCCCCTTTCAAATAAGCAATTTTTTTTTTGTCAAAAAGCTTTAGTTCTCTTACGAGAGTTCTCTCGTACTGCGTCTTAGCTAAGACGCTACGGGAAAAGTCTCTTTTCACGAAATACTGAAGCAAAAAATTATCCTTAATTTTGAATTTTTGTAAAGCGCATTTGCAGCAGTACACAGCCATACAGCAGTACGCTTCGCGCCCATCACGCCACTTCCCGCCGAAACGGGTGTGGCCCAACCCTATAAAAGGAGCTCGAAAAGGCTGACTCACCTGATTTTTCATCTCTTCAGCGAAGCTCACGCATCGCTGGATCACGGAGGAAGCAAGCGCCGTCTGGGAGGCATATCAGCGGGACGAGCCATTAGGAAGCTGCTGGCCTCGCCGCCTTCTACTGCCGTTCCTGCTGCGCTGTCCGGCGCCCATATCCTTTAAATATCCTTATATCCTTGTGTGAGTTTGCTCTGCGACATACACTCTAAAAGAGCTGCGTCTTTTTAAAGATGCCCTCGTGCGGCTCGTGCAGAGCCCCGCTCAGCGAAGGAGATCGTCACATCATCTGCGTCTCCTGCCTGGGTGAGGACCATGCAGCGCTCGCGCTCGCTGACGGCGGATGCCCTCATTGCGAGTTAATGCCTATGGTGACTCTGAGGACTCGCCGGGCGTTCTTCTCGAAGCCTGCATCATCCGCGCCGCAGCGCTGTAAGAAGCGCCGCTCGCAGCGCCGCTCGCAGCGCCTTCCGGAACCGCCTTCCGGAACCGCCTTTCGGAACCGCCTTCCGGAACCGCCACCAGCTCTGCCGAGCTCGCCGGTTCCCTCCGCTTCACCGGCCTCCCCTGCATCGCTTCCCGATGGTCAGCGTCCGCTGTCTGCCGCCGCGTCATCGGAGGAAGTGGATCTCAGGGCCGCGTCGGAGGAAGAGGACACATGCTCTCTGCTCGCTTCGGGCAGTGAGGGTTGGGCGAGCTCTGTGGATCTCGCGCCCTCTGCTCAGAGGCCCAGCAGACGGGCGGATGTCGATAAGGAGCTGATGCGAGTGCTCTCGTTGGCCGCGGTGAGCCTCGGCCTCGAGTGGTCTGCTCCAGCGCCTCCTTCCCGTTCCCGGCTGGATGGTAGCTTTCGCTCGGATGAACGTTTTTCTCCCAGCTCAAAGCACGCCCCCTTTCTTCCTGAGCTTCACGAAGAAGTGGCGAAAGCATGGAACGCTCTTTTCTCGGCGAGAGTTCGGTCATCTGTTTCGCCAGCATTCTCCACACTGGACGATGCTAAGAGCAGAGGCTACCTGTCACTTCCGCCGGTGGAACAGGCTATTGAAGCGCACCTTTGCCCGCCCTCTGCTGGACGGCAGACTAAGGCGGCGTTGCCATCCAAAGCCTGCCGCATGACGTCATCGCTGCTCGCACGGATCTTCTCTGCTGCTGGGCAGGCTGCGTCTGCGCTGCACACCATGGCCACTCTACAGATCTTCCAGGGCGATCTCCTCCGCAAGCTGGATGAGATGGGGCCTGAAGCGATCTGTCTCGCAAAACTGAGGAGCGCTTCGGATCTCTCCCTCCGCGCTGCACAGACCATGGAAGGGTTATGGCTTCCGCTATGGTGGCTGAGAGGCATTTGTGGCTGACGCTCTCTGACATCAAGAAGTCTGAGCGCGCTGCGTTCCTCGACACATCGCTGACTTCTCGCTCTTCCAGCCGTCGCCCCTCACCGCGGCAGAGGATTGCGGTGAAGCCAGAAGCCCCGAAAGCATGCTAGCACCGCTAGGAACGCGCCGGTGTATGAGTTCCGCTGCGGCCGAGCTCTCACCCAAGCGCGCCGCTGTTACAGTTCCAAGAATTGTAACTGTCTCAGCGTCTTCTGCAATGCGCAAGCCTGCACGAGTGCCCGCTTGCCTGCACACAAAAGCCGTTATCACGGCTACCCTGATATTTCCCAAAAAAAAGAGTTTTATTTCTGGTGTTCCGGCCACGGCCGATGGTGCTATAAATGTTGTGACGATGCCCACTCCTCAGTGCCCATCTCCGCATTGCCCACAAACACTATGTCACACACGGCGCGTGGTTTCTGTAAAAACGAAGCCCGTGCTCGTACGATCTGCCCAGGCAGACAGCGAGTCAAAAGCATTAAATGTGCACATTTGCAGCCCACAGTTACTCGCAGACATCATGAGTCCCATGGGACCTGCTCAGCCCTCCCTCGATCGGTTAAGCGCCGAGACGGGGTCGAGGAGGAGCGATCTGCCCACTGTGATCAGCGCGCTCCCCGCCTCAAATGTCACAGACGTGACGCCCATGTTGCAGCACATCGAAGCGCCGCCATTGCCCAGACAACAGAGCGCGCTTCGCATCCAGCCCTTAGCCATTCATGCGGATGCATGGTCAGCGCTTACAGGGGTTTCGGATTGGGTGCTAGGCATTATAAAGAGAGGCTACTCGCTACAGTTTTCTCTACGCCCTCCGCGCTTTTTAGCGCGCGTCGAAACCACGGTAAAAACAGAAGTAGCACACCTACTTCGGGCCGAAATATCAAAACTGTTGAGCAAAGGGGCTATAGAGCCTGTGTCTCAAGCTCAAAGCGAGGGGGGGCTGTACAGCAGATATTTTCTGGTGCCCAAGAGAGACGGGGGTCTCAGGCCCATACTGGATCTAAGACAGCTGAACAGGGCATTGATGAAACGCAGTTTCAGCTTACGACCAAGAAGCTCCTCGCGCATATTCGCAGAGGAGACTGGTTCATGTCAATAGATCTGAAGGACGCGTATTTTCAAATACAGATAGCGTCAAATCACAGGCAATATTTGAGATTCGCCTTCGAGGGCCAGGCATACCAGTTTACAGTCCTGCCGTTCGGCTTGTCCGTAGCTCCTCGTACGTTCACGAGGTGCATGGACGCAGCGCTCGCTCCTCTCAGACTCAGAGGCATGCAAGTGCTGAACTATTTGGACGACTGGCTAATTCTGGCTCAGTCACGGGCGGAGCTCGTGGAGCACCGGCCGTTCTACTCGATCACCTCGAGAGACTCGGTCTCAGTGTCAACTGGGCGAAGAGTTCGCTGAGCCCCAGTCAGACGATAATGTTCTTGGATTTAGCTCTGGACTCGCGTTCCATGACGGCGCGGCTGTCACCACAGCGCGCGTTGAGCATGCGGCGCGCGGCGAATTCTCTCCGCTGTGGCGTGACTGTTCCGCTCAGAGAATGCCAGAGGATGCTGGGTCTCATCAGTAAAGATGGTGTCGATGGACGCCTCCACGTTGGGATGGGGAGCGCTGCTCGAGGGCAGACCGTCCTTTGGCCTGTGGTCAGAACGGGAAAAGCTTCAACATATCAACTGTCTGGAAATGTTGGCAGTGGAGAATGCGCTGACGCGTTTTTGTCCCCAAATCAAAGGCCACCACGTCTTGGTCCGTTCGGATAACATGTCTGTGGTGTCCTACATAAATCGCCAGGGCGGTCTCGGGTCTCGAAACCTGTACAGGCTGACGGAACGCCTCCTGGTTTGGGCTCAATGCAACTTGCGCTCGCTGAGAGCAGTGCATGTGCCTGGGCTACAGAATCTGGGGCCAGACAGGCTGTCCAGAAACAACATTCCCACGGGCGAATGGTCTCTACACCCGCAAACAGTCCGGCTGTTGTGGGAGAGATTTGGCAGGGCGGAGGTGGACCTTTTCGCGTCCCACGAAAACGCTCACTGCCCCGCGTTCTTTTCCAAGAACGAAAGCGCGCTGTCACGGAGATGGCCGTGCTGCCCGCTTTATGCTTTCCACCCCGTCTCCCTCCTTCCGCAGGTGATAGAACGGGTGAGAGAAACGAGATGTTCCATACTGCTTGTAGCACCTTTTTGGAAGAACCAACCATGGTTCCCAGATTTGATGCGGTTAGCAGATATCGCCCCGTGGCCAGTGCCTTGGAGGAGGGACCTCCTATCGCAGGCCAGGAGCTCGATTTGGCACCCTCAACCGGAGTTGTGGTCCCTCCATGTGTGGGCGCTCAACGGTTACCCGCTGATCTCTCAGTGGGAGTGCTAAATACTATCACTCAGGCTAGGGCTCCGTCGAAGCGATGGCTCTATGCATCGAAGTGGTCGGTGTTCTCCAGCTGGTGTACAGCTTGGGGATGTTCACCCCTTAGTTGTGAGGTGACGGAGGTTCTCTCCTTCCTGCAGGAGCTATTGGATAAGGGCAGAGCCCCATCCACGCTCAAAGTCTATGTGGCGGCCATCGCAGCGTTTTCTGAAACGGCGCTGGGTCAGTCAATAGGAAGGAACGATTTGGTCATCCGCTTCCTTAGAGGAGCTAGGAGGCTGAATCCTCCCAGACCTCCGTCAGTCCCTGTATGGGACCTCGCGACGGTTTTGGAGGCCATGAAGGGTTCCCCCTTTGAGCCTATCCAATCGATTAGCCTCCAGCATCTGTCGTTCAAGACGGTATTCTTGTTGGCTCTCGCTTCAGTGAAGCGTGTGGGTGACCTGCACGCGCTCTCGGTGAGCCAGTCGTGCTTGGAGTTTGGGCCTAATGACTCTAAGGTCATACTCAAACCTAGGCACGGTTATGTGCCAAAGTCCCTCAACACGCCGTTTCGGGCCCAGGTTATTGCCCTGTCTGCCCTGTCTGTGTCAGGAGAGGATGGAGACTCGAGTCTTCTTTGCCCTGTTAGGGTTTTAAGAGCTTATGTCTCTCGCTTTGCTGCTTTTTGACAGACTGAGCAGCTGTTTGTCTCGTTCGGTGGACGTTCCAAGGGAATGGCTGTTTCGAGACAAACTCTATCCAGATGGATAGTCGACGCCATAGCGTTAGCTTACGCTTCCAAGGGCCTTCAGTGCCCGCTGGGCGTCAGATCACACTCCACAATAGGCGTCGCCTCGTCGTGGGCATGGTCTACTGGGGGCTCCTTGCAGGATATTTGTATGGCGGCAGGTTGGGCCTCGCCGTCTACATTTATCAGGTTTTATAACCTGGAGGTTCCCGCCTTGCAAGCAAGGCTGCTGTCGGTGTAGCCGAATCAGGGCCCTGATGGGAATTCTGAGTTCGTGAGCGTTATGCGCTACCGACTGTTATATGGGCAGTATTGTGTAAGACCCGGATTGCCACATTGGTCAGGCCTTGCCTCGACTGTGTGATGGTTGTATTGCCGCATCTACGGGTGCCGCTAGATATGGGACGGAAGGCTTTCCCCCTCTCCTGTCCTGGGCTCTCTGTGAGTCCCTCGGGTGACTGTGCACTGTAAATCCTGGGCGTTGCTTCAGGTTTATTGGTGTGTGATCCCTGCGCGCACGGCGTTTTACATGGGGTTCCCGTAGCGTCTTAGCTAAGATGCAGTACGAGAGAACTCTCGTAAGAGAACATACTCGGTTACTTACGTAACCTCGGTTCTCTCTAGAAGAGGGAACGAGTACTGCGTTCTCTGCCGTGCGTACGATTCACTCTGGTTCGCTTCGGCGATGAAATAAATCAGGTGAGTCAGCCTTTTCGAGCTCCTTTTATAGGGTTGGGCCACACCCGTTTCGGCGGGAAGTGGCGTGATGGGCGCGAAGCGTCCTAATTGGTCTGATATTGCATCAGCCTGTGCTCGATAGGCTGTGCACTTGCTGCAGAAGCAGCCAATGAGCGAGCGAGCCGTCTCACCTATGGCTGTGTACTGCTGCAAATGCGCTTTACAAAAATTCTAAATTAAGGATAATTTTTTGCTTCAGTATTTCGTGAAAAGAGACTTTTCCCGTAGCGTCTTAGCTAAGACGCAGTACTCGTTCCCTCTTCTAGAGAGAAACGAGGTTACGTAAGTAACCGAGTACGTTTTACACCACAGCCATTAAGTATTGATTTGCTACTTGCTAAGTGTAGTAGGTGGTGAAAGGAAAATCATCAGTATTTCATTTTTAAAGATCTCCTATATTTTATATGTGTAACTGCTTAAAAGTTTTTTTGTTTGTTAGTTTGTTTGTTTCAGACAAATTTTAGGAGGGTTACCTCAGTGATATGAATAATTAATAATAGTGATATTTTATGGGTCTTCAAAAACAGATAAACAATATTACATGTTTTGGTCGTTATAAACTTCAATCAGTTTATTTGGGCTTAGAGCAGAAAAAAAAGAACCATGGAACAATCACACTTCTGTGTGTGAGAGAGAGCGAGAGAGATGTAGTTGCTGAAATGAGTGCATCAGAAAGCAGATTGTTGAACAATATCACCAGCTTTCAGCAGACTTCTTACATAAACAGCATTATCCCTGCCTTGAGCCTCATAAACATCATCTATTCAGAAACACAGGATCTTAGCTTTTGCTCCAATTCAAACAAAAATAAATCAAAAAGGATCCTGATCAGATTCACCAGTTTCACTTTGCAGAAATATTTTTATGGCAAGTTTGATGCCATCTTCAGCAACAGGAAACAAAAACAACTGCAATAACCCCCCCAAAAACCCTTACTCAAAGTAAATAAATGAAAATCTGCTAAGTCTCTGCAAATACAGTATTAAAGTACAAGCTCCCAAGAAAGGATGTCTTACCCCAGTTAGACAGCACATGGAGGCAGCTGAGGCTGTCACTCTCTTTGCTGTCTCCTATCTGGCCTGGGCCCAACTTCACACGGTAACCATTTTGAAACAGGTCAGCACAAGACTTTTTGCGCCGTCGGCTCTCTTGAACAGTTTCTGTGACCAGAGTGCCCCGTGGGCCCCGAAACACTAGCAACTTGCTGGAGATCATGATTCTGTGATCCTACTCCTTTATAAGTTCAGAAACACAGAATGTGACGCTTCCTCAGAACTTGAAAGATGTGCAACCTCAGATTTACTGGATCAAAAAAATCTAATTTGCTCAGAGAGAAAGAAATAAAGTTTCCATAGGCATGAACGTCATAATGCATCCAGAAGACTGTTTAACATTAACAAAAACCCTTCAAGCCTAGACAGTGACACCTGCAACTGGCTGAAAACCCTGATTGAAGCCACAATCTCTGACGTATTTGGTCTGATCTTTTCAGCATTAAACTCCCACGCATGTATCTTTCCTCTGACCCTTTCTCTGTTAGTGAGTTGACTGATGAGATTTTGTATACACTGACCCTTCTAGGGATTTCAAAGGAGAAAAGAAAAAAAAACTATCCTGAATTAATCACAGGGCTTGTAGAATAATGTTTTCTCATGCTGTTGATGCCATGAAGTAAGACTGTTATGGTAGATTTTGAAAGGTTATACATTTTATAGCAATACATTCCCTCCAGGATTTTTGAGATTTTCGCGATCAAAATGACTTATATATGTTTATATATATTAGGGGTGGAACAATACATGTTTGTACTGAACCGTCACGGTAAGGATATCTCAGTATGAGGCCTTACAACTAATACAGACAATTTACCCCCAATCCAGAAGGTGGTACCTGCAGCAATGCAATGCTGTTCAATAACCGGGCACCAGCAGAAGGTCAGCGAATGCGATGAGCCTAGCAGAATTCACATTTCAAACCAAAGCCCACTGCTGACTCTAAATGCGTGTCTCACAGACTGGCAAAGGATTTTACTTTAAAGGTGGTGCTGCATGTAGGATTGACACCGAGTGACTGAACTAGGTATTGCAGTCCAAATTAAAAATACTGGAGAGGGTTTGTTTCACCCAGTCCCTCCTCTTGACTTGACGCATACGCAGCTTGCCAGATTGCCGACACCAACAGGAACGGGCATACTTTACGATGAATGTAATGAAATGCGCTGTGTTTGCCGCCAACTGGCAACTGGCCGAAATACAATTAGGTAAACTGGCAGTGGGCGGGTTTCACAAACCAAAACAAACACCAACATTCCGCCCCGGAATGCACATTTTCGAAGGGAAATAACTGACTGTAACATTGTTTTTCAGATAAACAAGTATGTTAACTTACCATGTTTCGTAAATATCTGCAAACACATGGTATTTTTATACTTTAGTAGAGTCAAAAACCTACATACAACACCTTTAAAGGCTTGTGCACTCAACTGTTTGCAAAATGGAGCTTTGTGCTTGTGTATCCTACCGCTCTCATTTCGGCACAAATCCAAATATTCCATAACATTTCCATATTTGCGATGTAACGTATCTGAATGCTAAACTATTATTTATTTATGTAAATTATAGGCTTTGTACTTCAGTCACATTCCAACGGTGAGACAGAGGTGGGCACATTCATGTTGGGTCACTGTATTTTATTTTAATAAAGTACCAAATGTGCTGTCAAGCTAGCAATGCTGGAACTGATGTGTTTTGTGTGTGTGTGTGTGTGTGTGTGTGTGTGTGTGCGCACGCACGCACGCACGCCGGTGCGATCACTTCAACTGTTTCCTTATACAAGCAGAATCAACTTTAAACACTTATTGTCTTATTAATAATGTTCAGTATGTACCTCAGTGAGTGTACAATCTCCAAGCTGGCCACTTTAAAATACTATGTGTGTATTTGATTGCTTGGACATACACCAAAAACCTAAAGTATATTTTTCTTGTGTAGTTGTGGTTCGTATTTGAGCTTACACACACATTTCAGACTGGGGAACAGCATCTCTTTGGCGGATTATTGTACTTTAAACATTTTATTATCAAACATGTCCCGCGATTTAGCAAATGCGAGTTCCATTAGATGAAACGCGGCTAGTTTTTAATAATTTACCTCATATCTTTTTTTTTTTTTTTTAATAATCTTAAGGGTGCCAAAATCTAAATAAAAAATAACACTTATTTAATATCATAGACACTGAACACTGGAGGCCCCCAAAGATGTGTGCGGAGCCCCCTCCTCTTCACTCTGCTGACCCATGACTGCCCACCATTACACAACTCCAACCTTTTTATTAAGTTTGCAGATGACACGACTGTGGTGGGTCTCATTAGCAACAAAGATGAGACAAACTACAGGAGCGAGGTGAGTTGTCTGGCCGGGTGGTGCAGGGACAACAATCTCTCTCTGAACGTGGAGAAGACGAAGGAGATTGTTGTTGACTTCAGGATAGCGCACACTCAGTACGTTCCTCTGACCATCAACGGTGCGACTGTGGAGAGAGTGAGCAGCACCAAGTTCCTGGGTGTGCACATCACAGAGGACCTCTCCTGGAATGACAACACCGCAGCACTGGCCAAGAAATCACAAAAGCATCTCTACTTCCTCCACAAACCGAGGAGAGCGAGAGCCCCACCCCCCATCATGTACACCTTCTACAGAGGCACCATCGAGAGCATCCTGTCGAGCTGCATCACTGTGTGGTATGGCGCCTGCAACGCGTCCTGCCGAAAGACTCTGCAACGCATAGTGAGAGCAGCTGAGAAGATCATTGGTGTCTCCCCCCCCCCCCCCTCCAGAACATTTACGGAACACATCTCACCCGCAAAGCTCTCTGCATCGCAAGTGATCCCACCCACCCATCACACAGCTTCTTAAGCCTGCTATCATCAGGGAGGAGACTGCGGAGTCTCCAGGCCAGGACCAGGAAACTGAAGGACAGCTTCATCCACCAGGCTGTCAGGAAGCTGAACTCACTCCCGAACTTGCCCCCACTCCCCTCTTCTGCCCCAGGCACCACTGAACTATGAACCCCCCCCCCCCCCCCCCTAATATACAATGACATGCACCAGTCACTTTGTGCAGCATTGACCTGCTCACTACCTCATTCTCCATGGAACTGACATCATTCCACTACCTCATCAATCAGTTAAATAAAATAACTGCTCTTGAGCCCTTTACCACTTTAATCAGACTTAATAAGCTTTTGTTTTTGCACTAAAAAACCTTTTATTTGCACTGTTGTTCACTTCATTGATTTGCACTCTATCTGCCTTTTGCCGCTTTATTTAACTTTATTTTAAATTTTATTATATGTCTTTTTTTAACATTCCCTTATTGTATAGTTGTATCTACATTTTATATTTGATCTAGATTTTTAGGCTTTAATGTTAATGTTATCTGTATGCACCGGGGTCTGAGAGTAACGCAATTTCGATTCTCTGTATGTATGTACTTGAACTTGAATATCACAGCCTCAGTCCTAAAGTATAAGCAGATGTTTGAATGCTTAGTTCTCTCCTTTATCATAATTAACTCTTTCACATTAGCGTTTTTGATTTTCACAAAAATTTCATGGCCCCCAGATTATTTTGTTTTATGAATATCCTTACGATCCTGTTTCTGAAGAGCAAAAATCCATCATAGACAAATGTAACCCTGGACCACAAAACCAGTCTTAAGTCACTGGGGTATATTTGCAGCAATAGTCAAAAATACATTGTATGGGTCAAAATTATAGATTTTTCTTTTATGCCAAAAATCATTAGGATATTAAGTAAAGATCATTTTCCATGAAGATATTGGGGAATGAAAGTTGAGAAAATTTGGGGTAAGTTTTTTTATTTTTTGTATTTCCTTTTGTTAAAAATTAGTTCCATTTCAAATCTTCTTTCAGAAACATTTTAAAATCTTAGTAACCCCAAACTTTATAATTGTAGTATATATATATATATTTATATTAGGGCTGTCAATAGATTCAAATATTTAATCAAATTAAATAAATAATAAATTATACTATACAGAATATTGATGTTCCTGACTACAACTTGCACTTTAAAAGCACTATGTGATCAGCGTTTTATGTTGTCATGGATCCATAAATACAACAATAAATTGCCTGTTGACTGGCAAAAGCAGAATAAATGTCAGTATTTTTTCGCTATTATCATCACAAACACTATCGTGAGCTATTTAACAATACCGTGAGCTTTTCCACAATATCGCAATAAATATCGTACCGTGAGGTCAATATCGAAATTGTATTGTACCTTGAGATTTTGATATCGTTACATCCCTAGTGGCAGAGGCAGAGTATGTGTATATATATATTAGTGGTGGGCTGTTATCGGCGTTAACGTGCTGTGTTAACGGGAGACTCTTATCGGGCGATAAAAACAATATCGCCATTAATCTATTCTCAAAGTTGGGTTGGGAGCTGGATCTATACTATGCGAGCTATGATGACTTTCACCTTGATATTTTAGCCCCTGGTCTAATGAACCACCTGGCTTGAGAAACCTGTTCTAAAAGACTTACTTTTAGTCATTATTTTATTTGGGTAGCACACATATTCTGAATGCCTTTGGCAGAATTCAAATGAGCCATTTTAATCTAGATTAATTCCAAGATTACAGTGAGATTAATCTAGATTCAAAAAATTTATCTATACCCACCACTATATATACTATATACTATACATATATAAAAGAGAGCCTCCAAGCTTTTCAAAATGAAAACAAAAAGAAAAGTAAAACTAAACTTGACGTCGGTGACAGTGCTTGCATGTTTTTTTTCCCCACAAGAATACCAACATGTTCACCTTCTCTGGTTTAAGAAGCGGTCTTTCACTTTACTCTAGCTTGAAAACCGTCCATCTTTTTCACCAGCACTTAATCAACTAATAGTATTAAAGTGAAACACACTGGAATAATTCACTGAAAATGCAACGCAAGTCTTTGTTCTCTCTGCAATCTCTGATGTAATCAGCCTGGTTTCCTTTAGATTAGTGCTGTTTTGGACAGATTGTTTGAATGCATTCGCTTCCTTGATCATTGGACTGAAAACTTGCCCAGAGTTAAGCAGCTTAATATGATCTGATTATAAACAGAGAAGCAAAATTGGGTTAAAGGTTTAGAATAGAAATTGTGCTCCAGTAATTTTGCTTTAATTGCATTAAATTATTTTAACGCATTAAGGATTGTAAAATTAATCACATGCGTTAACGCATTAGCATTGACAGCCCTAGTATATATTTTTTTTGTTTGTGTGTGTAAATATTGCTGTTTGTTACCAATGTTATATATATATATATATATATATATATATATATATATATATATATATATATATATATATATATATATATATATATATATATATATATATATATATATATATATATATATACACACACACACACACACACACACACACACACATACATAGCAGCACCATATGGGGTCCAGCCATATTTTCGGTATCTACATAATGCATCAGTAATTTTCCATGAACCTTTGTTGAACCTGATGGCACGTTTCTGGCTCTGCAGCTGAGAGGCCTGTAGCAGAGGAGGCTGGAGGAACAGGATTCAGGAGAGCAGGCCAAAGCTGTGCAGTGAAGCAGGCTTAAAAGACGTGTAGAATGGACAGATGCTCATTCAGACTATTTCATTCACATCTGCAGGCTTACAGAACAACAGGATGTCACGTGTGTTACATTCACAAACCACTGGTTATTTTTCTCAATCAGGGAAAACTGAACATACTCAGAATTTGTGCTCTGCATTTAACCTATCCAAAGTACACACCTATCCAAAGCACACACAGCAGTGAACACACACCTACACACACACACACACACACTCACTCACACACACACACACACACACACACACACACACACACACACACACACACACACACACACACACACAGTCTGGTCTTAAGTATAATTCATTTGAAGTAATGGTAATATTATATAATATTATCTAATTAAATAAGTGTTAATGATAAACTCCTTGTGACGTTTGTACTGGCCATGATATACAGGCCACCAAGACACCATACAGACTTAATCAAAGAATTAAATGATTTTTTTATTGGCGATTTTAATATCCATGTATATAATGAAAAAGATGCATTGGGATAGGCATTTATAGTCATTCTAAACTATATTGGGGTTAGACAACAAGTATCAGGACCTATTCATGTTCATAATCATACTTTAGATTGAAAACTATCACATGGAATTGATGTTGATGGCACTGAAATTTTGCAGCAGAGTGATGATATCTCAGATAATTATATAGTCTTATAGTGTACAGTCCATATAGCTAAAGCTGCAAATTCAACTCATTGTTACAAATATGGTAGAAGCATCACTTCTACAACATAACACTTTGTAAATAATATTCCTGACTTGTCTCAATTTGCTCCTTTACACTTAAAGAATATTAAGGAAAACTGGCCAACATTGTGGTATAACAAGCACAGGTGCCATAAAGAGAAATGGAGTGCAGCATGTACTTCAAAACTGCTAGATCTGCTCACTTTTTTGTCTCTTTTAGAAGAAAGCAAACACATCCACAGGCATTTATTCAATACATTGGCTAAATTAACAAAAAAATAAAGCATCATCAGGCACAGATATTTCCCAACAGCACAGCAGTAATGACTTTATGAACTTCTTCACTTCTTCGATCAATACTATTAAAGATAAAATTATATCCATGCAGCCGTCAGCTACAGTATTGGATTAGACAGTGCACTATAGGCTAGATCCCCTGAGGAACAATTCCCCTAATTCTCTCCTATAGGACAGGAAGAATTGTATAAACTTGTTAGATCAAGTAAACTAACATTTAATCTGGCTGTTATTAAGCCTCTCATTTAAAAAAACAACAACAACTTGATCCTGGAGAATTAGTTAATTACGAACCAATCTCAAATCTCCCTTTTCTGTCAAAGATACTAGATACAATGTTGTTTCTTAGAGAAAAATGGAGGATTCCGTCAGGTTTTAGATGTATCATAGTACAGAGACCACTCTAATCAGAGTTACAAATTACCTGTTCTTATCTTCCAATCATGGTTGTATCTCTCCATTAGTGCTACTGGATCTAATTGCTGTGTTCGACCACAACTTTCTTTTGAACAGCTTTAGTGTAATTGCATTGGCATGGTTCATTTCTCACATTATCACAGTTTATTTGTTATAGTTTAGAAATTGGTAATAAAATAAGACAATAACTCATAGTTAAACTGTGCCAGAAAAAATTCATCTTGATAATGTCAGATATTTTGATAGAAAGATATGTAATGGAATAAACCAAAACTTCAGACAACTGTCAGTATAACAACATTTACACAACTATCCATACTTTGTTGAACAATTAACAAGCAAGCAATGCTTAATTTTGTTCAGTCTGTGGTGTTAAAAGGTTGCACTAGCAATTAAAGAAAGAAACACTTAAGGTCCCTATTTTATTTATTTATTTATTTATTTTTTATCAATTTCACTGGTAGTCTAAAGTATGAAGAATTTTTGGGTATAATATTTCACAGATCACTGTATTTTGCTATACTCACTTACATAAATGAACTAGTGTCTTGCACCCACTTGTAAAAAATATAATCAATTATATTAGATTTTTGGTTTGACTGTGGATAAATTCTTGTTTAAACTACAAAGTAATTCAGTGATTTACTTTCATTTTCATACATTAAAGACACTGACAGCAGAGCTAGTAAATTAGGCGCGGTCACTTTAAGAGACAATGCATCCATTATAATGATACACATCCGATTTCTTTCTCAACTCTACTTTCACTTAAGACATAACCACAGACTTTTCGAACACACTTTATAAGACAGGTATTTTGAGATATTTAGTATGTATTTGTCGGTACAAAAGCAAGAAGACTTAGAAACGCGTCTCTGCGTGAGCCTGAACACCAGAACACCGCGGTGCTGAATTAAGCTCTTTCGCATCCTTTTCTGTTTGTTTAAACTGCGATTTGTATTTGTTCATTCAGGTACAGGAGGTAGCGAACGTCCTGATGGAGAGCTCGGTTCAGTGTTGGTGTTCATGAGACGCAGCTCTCTCGTGCGCACTGAACACAGCGCGCGAGTAACAGCTACTCAGTTCAGCTTTCCCGCATCGCGGGGCTGAAGCCAACTAGATGTGTTGAATGCTCAGAGCACGTTATAAAACATATTTTTTTAAATACACATTTCTGTTTTAATACATGCTCATAGTAAATCATAACATATTACCTAAAACATAAGGTAGGTACAAAAATAATCAGTGATACATTTGCGACCTCTAAAAAATTAGGGTCGCAATGTCATTTCAAAAGGTTGCAGTGTATTTCCCTGGCCCATGAAGATCTCTAAAAACGCTTCTCCAATGACTGGTGCCAGAGCCGGAGCTCAATTGGGATGCCGATGCATGTCAAACAAGCCAATATTTAAAAGACATCAGAGTTCAGGTAAATGAACAGCATTAACAACATAAAAATTAAATATATCAGTTCAGCAGTGGTCAGCTGAAGAGATCAACAATCTTCTTCTGCAAGAGATAACAAGCAATTCCAATCACAGGTTGGTGGAAACATCAGCCAGTTCTGAACGAGTGCCAGTCTTGGCCAAGCACTGGTTTCAGCTTTGGGACCAGCACCAGTGTAGAAGCAGTACAAGTCACCTGGATCCAGTCAGTATCCAGTCCAGATGGTGGATCAGCACCTAGAGATGACCTCTACAGCTCTGAATGTCAGCAGAGACCATGTCAACTAGGCAAACCCTAAAGACAGATCCTCTGTGAAGACCTCATCAGCTCAATCTGATGTGTGTTGCAGCCTGGAATTAAACCACACCATGCTGGTTTAATCTGGGCTGAAGAGAACCGGCCTGGCCTGGCGGAATTACTCGCCACTCATTTCTCCCAGAATGCATTTGCGCATACATGTCCTGAAGCTTGTGATGTGAGAGAGGACTCTATATATGAAAGAGGCTTAAAGCACAAATTAGTTTTCTTCACTGATTTTCCTTCCTCTGGTCATGCCACTCATAATCCTATTTCAGTAAATTCAAGCCATCCAGTTATGTGAAACAATACTGCTAACCACCAGATGGCAGTGTTACGCAAAATATCCACAGGCAAGGATGGACTGAGGCCATTGATGGTTTAAAGGGATAGTTCACCTTCAGTTGCTATTCCCCACTGACTTTCATAGTATGGAGGAGGAGGAGGAGGAGAAGAAGCAGAAGAAGACAAAAAAGCAGAAGGAGAAGAAGCAGAAGAAGAATAAGAAGAACCACTATGGAATTCAATGGGGACCAGCAACTGAAGGATAAAATCCTCGTCAGTTAACAAATATCTTTGATATGCATCCACTGATGTAGAATTTATTGTAGTATTTTAGTATTATTAAAAACAGAAGCCCAAAACACTGAAAATGTTACCACTAGACTTAAAAAATAGTAAATGCATATGCAAATACTCAACTTTTAACTATATAGCTATTAGCAAAAATGACTTACTTTCTTTAATGAAATCATAATCAGACCAGATTATAAAACATTTGGTACACTGTAACTTCAACTAAACTATGGGGGATAGCAGGACAATTACAGTAACTACCACTCGAAATAATAATACTTTTATTCAGCAAGGATGAATTAAATTGATCAAAAGTGAATAAAAAGATTTCAGTTAAAAATAAATTATGTTCTTTTGAAAGTTCTATACATCAAAGAATACTGGAAAAAAGTATCATATTTCCACAAACATATTAAGCAGCACAACTGTTTTCAACACAGATAATATGTTTCCTGAACACCAAATCAGAATATTAGAATGATTTCTGAAGGAACGTGATTACTGAATGTACTGTTTTTTGATCAATAAAAAAATGCAGCCTGTGTGACACATAAAAAAATATATATATTTAGAATTTTGGATTTATTTGATGGTTTCTGAATGGTTCTTAATAACAAACTAGACGTTCTGACAAAATCCCTTACAGAAAAAAAAACGCAGGGAAGAGAATAATTACAGTATATCATTGAAGCAGAATAACAATAAAAACCAAAGTGAACCTAGGAATCTCCCTCTATACACGTATCCGTGCCATTAATATGCACAAGATCTCCTCACATAAGACGTTGTGATTACTGCCTTCTCTTCACAGACTGATAGAGCTTTTGGATGAGGACTTTAGCTCACAAAACGTCTCCATTTCAGAGTCAAGTATCTGTTGTTAATTGATTGCAAGGATGAAGGAAGCTAGTGTATTATAAACAGCCTCATGCTAATCCATATACAACCCTTGTGTTTGAAAAGACTCTCCTGAACTGCTTCTAGAAGTTTAATTTCTATTTCCCAGTAGAGGGTCTCTGCATACCCTTCAAATTAATAGCACGTTCTCCACCACTTTCATCAAGTTTTTTTCTTTTTCTTTTTTTAGAAAAGGGAACGATATAGCAAAGGTTCACTCATAAGCCAAGGACTTTGACAGTCCCTACAGAAGCAGATTTAATTATCCATCCTATTTTTCTTAACAAGGTGGGACCTGGAGTCCAGAAAACAATTGTTGGCTACATTTGGCTACATGCTATACGTGTCACATGACACATTTATACCAGGGTTTAAACAACCAATTAGTCTCATATGGAATGATATTGCGGACTTTATTCAAAAGGAATTGCAAATTGTATTTGCAATTGCGTTTTCAATTTGTGGACGCATAAAATGTGACATAATCCAAACGCAAATGCAAATCGCGCATTACTGTTTTCATTTTCGATTAAGTGAACGCACAGTGTCTGCCAAATTTAAAATGGAAATGCAAAGTCCGTTTGCAATTGTGTTTCCCATATCTTACGAGCTATGAGCCTGTCATATTTAAATAGCAATATTAAATACCACATTTGCCTTTTCACTCTCTCTGCACTGTGCATGTAAACTGCCAAAACTCAAATGGAATCGCAATACCTTTTGCATTTGAATTTCCAACGTCTACACGGAAACCTGTCAATCAAGTGACAGGGGTGGGGCCATTATATTGGGCATGTTTGCATTGGGAAGTGACGATCGTACTAAAATGTACCATGGTTTTACTAGGGTAAATACGAGTTAACGATAGTGTTTATAATTAAGCCACGGTAGCCACAAATGTACAGTTGTCTGAGACGTTATGAAATGTTCTTTAACATCATGAACCATAAAATGTAGTCAGTGTTCTGCTATTGTTTATTTTCATAATAGGTAAACACAGGCCACAAGTTAACACGGTCACATTTCCTTGATTCAGCAGCTGCACGATGTAAAGAGTCCTGTCTTGAATCTAGAGATCTGGCGCTGATTCAGTGTAGCTTGGTAGCTCAGTGGTTAGTGAGTGTCATCTCTCATGGCATACCGTCTTTTAGCGCGTGTTCAAAACCCGGGCCAACACAGACGTTCTTTATTTTTTGTTTATCCTACTAACTTCAGCCGCTGATTTCGGACTTGCATCCTCAGTAGTTCAGACTTTGTGCATTTGACTCGGGAGTGTGATATCTGCGAGGACGCAGGTCTGGTAATTCTGCAAACAGCAGCGTACTTGATAACATGTCAGCTCGCCTTGACTACTGCAATTTTCCTCACTGTATGATCGCCCGTTTGGTGGCTGAAGTTAGTAGAATAAACAAAAAATATAAAGAACGTCTGTGTTGGCCCGGGTTTCGAACACGTGCTAAAAGACGGTATGCCATGAGAGATGACAGTCACTAACCACTGAGCTACCAAGCTACACTGAATCAGCACCAGATCTCTAGATTCAAGACAGGACTCTTTACATCGTGCAGCTGCTGAATCAAGGAAATGTGATTGTGTTAACTTGTGGCCTGTGTTTACCTATTATGAAAATAAACAATAGCAGAACACTGACTACATTTTATGGTTCATGATGTTAAAGAACATTTCATAACGTCTCAGACAACTGTACATTTGTTGCTACTGTGGCTTAATTATAAACACTATCGTTAACTCATATTTACCCTAGTAAAAACATGGTACATTTTAGTACGATCGTCACTTCCCAATGCAAACACGCCCAATAAAATGGCCCCACCCCTGTCACTTGATTGACAGGTTTCCGTGTAGACGTTGGAAATTCAAATGCAAAAGGTATTGCGATTCCATTTGAGTTTTGGCAGTTTACATGCACAGTGCAGAGAGAGTGAAAAGGCAAATGTGGTAATTAATATTGCTATTTAAATATGACAGGCTCATAGCTCGTAAGATATGGGAAACACAATTGCAAACGGACTTTGCATTTCCATTTTAAATTTGGCAGACACTGTGCGTTCACTTAATCAAAAATGAAAACGGTAATGCGCGATTTGCATTTGCGTTTGGATTATGTCACATTTTATGCGTCCACAAATTGAAAAAGCAATTGCAAATACAATTTGCAATTCCTTTTGAATAAAGTCCGCAAAATCATTCCATAGTCTCAAGTGGAAGTCTCAATGTACCAAAAGTTTTACATTTAATAAAAACTATGTAATAAATTAGAATTTATTTTTTGTCTTTTTCTATTTACCCTTTTTCTGGAAATCAGGACCTGACAATTCCTCAATGTTTATTGAACGGTTTGTACTCTAAAAGCTGTTTTCTCTCTCCTGTCTCTCTCTCTGAAATGAATATCCCTGTGATATGCTGTATATCAGTGGTCACCTACGTTTTTAAGCCCAGGAACCCTGACCTCACCCTTTATGAAAGACAAGATCTACATATTGAAGCATTGACAAGAAAAGACATCCCAGTTTGTACTTCCAATTCGAGGCCTTTTATTTAGTATTTTACCTAGTGATGCACGATCATGACTGATTTAGAATCAGATTTTTTTTTTAAGCAAATGTATGTATTGGCTATTTGCTTTATAACAAGCAAACTGGCCTCAAACAAAAATATCTGTAAGCATTTGAAATTAGAAGCAACCACTGCATCTTAATATCAATCCAAACAAAGATGCGACACCCGTTGCATGAGCAATTGTTTTTTATTTGAATTATACTCTATACTTTCAGGATTTATAGCAAAAACAGAATGGCCTGATTTTAGCCTTTTTTTCTTTATTACTTTTTTGAAACAAAAACAGCAGGTCTGAATGAGACACAAATTCACTCTCTGACAGCAGGTGGCGATTATCAACCAGCCGCGATATAGCGTTTTCTTTGTTACAGCTGTAAACGAAGCAGGCTGCGCTTTATACGGAGATAAGAGAAGTAAATGCCATTATTGCCATCTAAACTCAAGACAGTTCCTTTCATTGATACATTAATACAACCCCACCTTTTCTTCACACTTTATTTTACTGTTATTTTCAGGATCTACTGGGACCGTGATTCGCGGGTTGCTGACCACTGCTGTACATCATCACTATACAACATATGATGGCTGTAGTCCCTCCATTTAGAGACGGCTGAACTGATGTTGCTCTAGATTTCATATGCCAGCTGTTTCACAATCTTTCATCATGTCTGAGAAGTTGTCCCTCTGTGCTGGGAGAGCGCTCTTTGGTCTTTGAGAGACTTTTATTCTGCATGGCAGTCCCATACCGTGTCCCCAAAAGTACCAGGAGCACATTCATTCTGTGAAACCTACTCTATACCATTTCATATCAATACTTCAAAACTTGTTTCAGTATTTCAAAACGTTTATACTCAGTCAAAATAACAGCATTAATTTAAAATATATATTTTTGTACATTATAAATGTCTTTACTGCAACATTTAATGCAACAATTTAATGCATCCTTACTGAATGCAAGTATTAATTTCCTTCAAACAAAAATCTTACTGATCTTAAACTATAGTGTACAACATACAACGCCTTTAAAACTCAGCATAATTAACAACTAAATCTTATCTAAATCTCAAGTTATTTTCATAATTACATTTTGTGTTTCACCACTCATCCAACTGGTTTCATCAGCTTGCACTAATGTCCGAAGGAAAAGTGCAAGTAAAAAATTTCTTCAGACAAAAATTCTGCATCCCGTACTGTTTTAATCATGATGCTTCTCCGAGCATCAGGTGAGTCAACACTCTTGTGTAAACAGTAGACGACAATGGCTGAAATTGTGGACATTTTAAGGAACACCCTCTGATCACAAAATTGGTCTGCCTCCAAGCCATTTTACTCCTAATGGTTTGGAGCTTTTAATGAGTTAAGTGTTGAAACTTTCTCAGCATTTGTACCGCACAGGCTAGTGAGTGATTGTTTACATATGCCGCTCAGCCAAACAGCTGTTATTAGGTGGATGTTGATAGCAGCTTTTATTTAATTTTCATTTACTGGCTTGGTAGGGAGGAACACCATTAAAATGACAGATTTTTTTGATGAACTGCTGCTTTTCTAATGCATTATTCAAACAGCACAATGGCAGAAGATTTTCTGTTTTCTTTTCTTTGTTGAAGTGCTAAATTATTAACTAGTGGTTTTTGATGTGTTTAAGGAAGGAGGGCATTCTTTTTACAGCTGTTTTGGAAAGCACTAATGACGCAGGTGGTGTAACGGTTATGAACGATTGTTTTTACATTAACTGTACATACTGTAGACTAAAGCAGTCTTGTTTTCCTAACCTTCTGCCTGGCCAAAGGATACACACACACACCGGTTGCTTTACACCGCAGTCGTGTCTCAACTGTTGCTCACCCCAGCTTTGACAAAAATACGTTATGATGGGAAATCATTACCATCAGACTGAGGGGGCTCACTTAACCCACTGGCTTATCAAAAGTGAACCTTATATGGTAACCTACACTTTCCCTTTCCCAAATCTGACCTTTCTGTAACATCCCAGACCAAACCAGTTTAGAAAAGCAAAACCTAAAAAGATGGTCTAGGCTGGTTTATGTTTATCAGTGTGACTCCTACAGGTTAAGAAACCTGGTGGACACCAGCATCCAGAACCCAAAATGTGTGACCAATAAAGGCCTGTTCAAACCAGAGATAGTAGCTATAACTATGAAGTTGAAATAACATTTTTTTAAATGACATGAGGATAGAGAACTCTAGTTTCTAAGCTGTGACATTTCGTTAGCTTCCAGTGGGTTTCCAGTGACAGAGAGTGACAACAAACCATGGAAGCTTAGTTTAATAATCATAAAATCTCCTGTTCAAACATTTGCCCTTGTCTCATCATCAGTTTGACCTTTATCCCATCTAGTCGTGGTTTAAGCTGATCCAGTAACCGCTGCCCTGGGGTGCAGGGACTGACCGGAGGGTCATGAGGAACAGGGAGTGAGGAGAGTGTTTGGGGACTTACCCAGCCAGCTCCTGTTCAGATACACTGACACAAACACAGGCGGTACGGTGAAGAAGTCCACCACTGAGTTCACCTCCAACCAGAACCACAGCTTATCATTAGCTGCTATGAACTGGAAGAAGATGAAAGAAAAAAGAATATATATATATATATATATATATATATATATATAAAACCTAATTTTAAAGGGGATCACATTTTAGTAAGAAAAATCAACAATTAAGATGAATGAACATTAGAATGAACAACTAGTAGTGAAACATTAAAGGTTCTGGGAGTAAAACACAATATTAAGTGTACAGAATGTGGTAAATAGATGTTAAATATGAAATTTAAATATATGTACTTACGCGCAGGCCAAAGTAGAGTAAGAAGAACACGTTGAATGCCATGTCAATTTGTAATGTGAAGTCTTTGTAGAAATTCTGACAGGATTCTATAGGACTATGGAGAAAAAAAGAGAAAAATGTTGATTTAATTGAAAACAAATTTGTTTTGCCTGATATGTCCTGAAAATATGATCAATATGCAATCTTAATCTTAATGGTGCTAAAACAGGCTTAATTTTCTTCATGCAAAATATTTGTTTTCTTTTCTTCTGATTTTAAAGTGACATTTAACCTAGACATATTTTTGTGTGAGATGCACCCTATAACACACCTATTCTTAACCATAGGGCCGCGGCCCACGCTTGGGCCGTGAGCGCCACCTGGAGGGCCGCAAAAAAACGTAGCGTTTTTCATCTGTAGGCCACGGGACCAAACAAGTTATCAATTGAAGACACCAGAACTACCACTGTTATCCATGAGACAGTTACAATACACCATCCCACCACTAGTGGCAGTAATGCCTCCGTTGTTTAACAAACGCTAATAAGCAGAAGAAGACACTCAGTCAACTGTAGCCTTAAGGAAAAGTTACGCCTGTTTCACGGTCACCCCTGATGTCCACTGTACACGTCTGCCGCGCATTACGGCTCCGACACAGTTACCGGAGCTGATCACAGCCACTCTAGTCTATGCTTGTGTTTTCACCAGACGCTCCGCGGCACTTTTCAAAAGCGTCTCAGAAGTAGCTCTCCGCACCGCTTCGCTAAAGATAGGCACCTAGTCTATTTCTGACGCACCCTGCGTCCAAACCGCACAGCAAATACAAAATAGAGGTAAAAAAAAAATCATGTGCATTTCAAAATAAACACCCTGTGCAGACTCCCAATCGTATTTCACATTACTATATTCATGCGGCTAGAAATAGATCACAAGAGGTTCATCCTTAAAGTTGAAAAACATCACATTATTATATGACACCACAGATCCTTTTTACAAGGACAATTAAAAAAAGGAAGTGGTGCGGAGTTTAACTGCAGGAGTTGCATGACTGGAATAAACATAATTAAACCGGACAAAACATTAACATTTAGCCAACCATGTTAGATCACACAGAAATCAAGAAAAACTATTTTGGACCATAGGCTGTAGTGTTGGACAGGCAAATCACGTGGTCTCGTGAATCCTACCGCTGTGATCCGCCTGTACCGAGTGCTGTGCTGCACGCGCTGAATTACGGCTGTTTCACACATACTCCGTCTGAAGTGCGTATGCGTTGCATATTTTTTTTTACGCACCCATGTTAATGGATTCCAGCGTTCACACTGCATGCGGCTGAGGTCTGTCAGTGCGTTCCAGGAGTGGTCCGTCAGTGCGCCTATATTTTTTCATTTGCACTTTATTTAAATTTTCATTTACAACTTATTTAATTTGAAAAATATTATTTTGAATTTATTTTAGCAAAACATTTTATTGTTTTTATTTATTTTATATAAATGTTATTTTTTTTGTAAGTAAAATCTGTCAAATCTTACAAATTTTTTTGTGTTAATATGACTGACTTGAGCCTTTTAATTTTGTTCTTGATGCAGATTGATTTGTTCCTTGAATTGTTGTGTGTTTGACATCTTGTTGTATGTGCAGGTTTATATACTCATGAATAATAAACTGTTAAACTGCAAGTGGATTTCATTTAGTTATTGAATACAAATCAAACAAAGGCTGAGATCAATAAACCAATACAGTGCTAATATTTGATTGGGCCCTGGTCCACTTTGTACTGTAAAATTTGGGCCCCGACATCAATAAGGTTAAGAACCCCTGCTATAACACATTATATAAATATCCATAGATGCTATAAAACCCACCCTTATCAAACGCGCCTTTTTGGAGATTTTACTTTTCTGCACCAATTTCTATATTTAAATATATTAATGTCTTATATAGCCTACATGAAAGTCCATGTGTAGAATACAATATTCATTTGCATTACAATTATACTCAAACCTCACCTACAATAATGTATTTACATTATGTGTTATCTGTACATTTGGTTATATCTATGCACATTGGTTCTGTACTCTAATATCTGTATTAAATCTAATTTACACTTTGATGTTCATAGTGTTCTGAATCAGTATTTATTAACAGTTTTTAACTGTTACAATTATTCACAGGAAAACAAATTAATGTAATGAATGAATTATAATGCATTAAATAACTTTTTCTAAATATAAATCTCAATGAATCATAGCAAGTGTTCAAAACAGGTCTATTATTTGTCTCTCTGTTATGAGACGACAGTCACAAAATCAGGAAAAGTCGACTGCATGCTTGAGGACTGTCTAAAAGCACTAGGTGCCTTTATCCATTAGTAAAAATATTAAAATGCAAAAAACATTGCCGATTAATTCAATACATCTGAGATGGTTAAATCAATTGCTGAATGATTCAATTAATTAAAATTAATTAATTATTTCATAACAAGCCAGAAGCCTTTGAGCTGAGGTTAATGTGGTGACATTATCATTGATCTCATGAAGGAAGTTATTTAGAGAACAGACTTTGAATTGACCAGATATAAATAATATGAAACTAAAGACAAAACTGCTGAAATAAGGCAACAGAAGCCCATAATGCAAGCTTAGCTTAGCTCTTTTTGGCATTAATGGTCAGGACGAGCTTTCTATCAAGTTACAATTAGTAGTGTCTCAAAATGCATGACCGTCAACATGTGTACACTGTGAAACAAAGCATCTGATCCTTGAGCTCAATGTCACTTCACACTCTGCAATTACAAGAGATCTCCTGAAATGTGGCATCCATGCAGAAAGTATCCCTGCTACCTCCTTAGTCCACCTTAATGTTCAATGTCATTCTCCAGCAAGATCCTTGAGATCTGCTCTGAGGTCAGCAGAGAGCATGCTGTGCCAACTTATAATGGGGTAAACAGCACTCAGGTGCCACTGAGCTTTTAACTTACACTAGGTGGACTCAGCTCCTAATCGAGTGCCTCTGGAGGACGTACTGCAATGTCAGTGCGCACAGATCTATGCTGCCCTGAGGGAAGTGCACACTGGGCTATTTCTGGCCCGCTATGTGTTTTCATCATCATCTTTTACAAAGAAGTGCCACTGTGGCCCTGATTCATAAAGGGCACAGAAATGAATGTGTATCCTGAAAAGCGCCATGGAATTGTTGTCCCATGTGTTTATGGGCCCAAACATCCCATTATGTGATAAACAATAAACATCATTAATGGCTATCAGTGCACTAGAGCTCTGCGTAAGGCAAGACACTACAAAAATATAGAAAAATAAGTTGTTGTTTTTCTTTTTCTTTCACGGACTTGTCAATTGAGATTTTGCCCTAATTGGCTTTTTATAACCATTTTCTTTTCTCATGCATGGGTTAGAAATCTACACTTACACCTAAAATTTAAATAGCAGTTTTATTTCTATCTATATTGTAAAGGTTTTGTTCATATTTCATTTCTCCAACTTTAAAAATGTTACATTTAACTCCTAAAACATTAAAAAAAAATGATTTATTATTATTATTATTATTTTGTCTGTTGATAGTATTTTCTGATTTATGGAGTGATAATGACTTTTGATAATTAAAAATACCTTCTGTAAGTCAACAAAACTAAACAAGAACCTAGCTTTTTCCAATGCTCAGATTTTTGTTCCGTAAATGTATGCAAATTAGCACATATTTAATTAGCTAATGCCTTCAAACATAACATTTCAGAAAACTTAATGTAAAGATGTTTGCAATATACATATTCCAGTTAGGGCTGCACGATGTGTCGTTTAAGCATCGATATCGCGATGTACGAATCCACGATAGTCACATCGCAGGATGTGCAATGTGGGCTGTTGTAGTTGATCCGTTATTCATTAACTGTACAGGCCAGCTGCTCCTCGGCTCTTGACGAATGTGATTCACGGAGAGCACGAGAGAGAGAGAGAGAGCGAGCGAGCGAGCCCCGGCTGCACGCTCACCATCTTCAAACAACACGAGCGATGTCTTGCTCTCTCTCCCTCGCGCATATTAATCAATTGACACGATGGTGTCGATTAGGGATGGGCGTTTTCTGCAAATATCACATTCGAACATTTGAGCTCACAAAAAACGAATATTCGAATATTAGTTTATTTAAATTAAGTTTAATGAGACAGACGTTATTTTTCAGCAACATTTATTGTTTCCGTCATTTTGAACAAGCTTACACACAATCAGAGGTGGGTAGTAACGAGTTACATTTACTTCGTTACATTTACTTGAGTAATTTTTTGGGGTAACGAATACTTTTCGGAGTATATTTAAAGATGGGTACTTTATACTCTTACTTGAGTAAATTTTTGGGGAAAAATCTGTACTTTTACTTCGTTACTGTGTGTTACGCTCCTCTCGTTACTATATCTTAATGCAATAAATGTTATAATGCTTCAGTTTATTCCAAACGCGCCGTCTACTTTTCTCTGGGCAATGAGCGATGCACATTCGCGAATGATTCATTCTTTTGAGTCAATTCTGTTCAAAGGCTTGATCAAACCAATTGGCAAACGAGTGAATTGGTTCATGAATCAGTTTGAATGAGTCGTTCAGTTCGCTGCCGCACGCGCTGAGCGTCTGAAGTGGTTCACTCAGAGTTGTAACGTTTAAGAACAGAAAGAGCGTTGAAAATGTGGCTGGAACTGCACTGAATTGAAATCTGCAAAGGCTATTATTTGCTAGCGATGGAGATCCTTATTAGATGAACACCGCGTGTGCTGTCTACTGTTTAACAGGTAATAACTTGGGCTACATTCGATTACAGTACACGATACCACTGTGACATTAGTTTGTTGTACGTGTGTGGCTTATAACAGAGGGGAGTCAAGTTGAATGCAGCTTCCAAAAGACAAAAAATAGCCGATTAAGATTTTATTAATTTTAATACAATCCCACCTGTGCAAGTACGTTCAGCGAGTCATATCATCAGCTGCTAAATTCAGATCTGTGATTGCTTGCTGGCGCTTAGCCAGAGATAGATGCGTTTATACAGCGCTGCGCATTATAACCAATCACACATGATTCTTTTGAGCTTATTAAAGCATTGGCCAATCAGAGGTGTTCCGATGAGTCATCGCTAAAATGCCGGTGCTTCCTTCACTCGCTCACTGACTGAATACATCTTTCTGGCGAATTCTCTCGCAGAGACAACAAAGTGCAGATGTGTGTGCGAATCTTTAATTAAGATATTGATTTCACAGTGTTAACAGTTTCAGCGATTTTAATGGGAGTTTCTGAGAGTGATTGAAATCTAGACTGACTAAATTCTCATTTAATATAAAGTCAGTCGTATTAAAAATATGTTATGGCATGACACCTATATCTGTTACTTAAGTAAACAGACAGGGTTTTATAATAAATTACATAAATTGGAGTAAAGGCTGATGAAATATATACATTTATACACGCACACATACATTACATACATTTTATCTATATATCTAAATAAAAATAGGCTCAGTACAGTATATATGACCCAAAGTAACTAGTAACTAACTACTTGAGTAGATTTATCCGATACTCTTTTACTCTTACTCAAGTAACTATTCAAGACTAGTACTTTTACTTTTACTTGAGTAAATGCTTCTAGAAGTACTTTTACTTTTACTTGAGTACAGTTTTTGGGTACTCTACCCACCTCTGCACACAATAAGCTTGAACATTAGGCTACACATCGTGCTTTGTAGTTGAAAACCTTTAACAATAGTTAAATAAATAAAACAAAAGTACAGATTAAAAGCAAAATAAAAAGTGAAAAAAAGTGAACAAAGAAAAAACGTAAAGCAGCCTGCAGCGATTAGGCTATTGTAGAACGTAGCCTACACTTAACTTTGAAACTTTTAAACTGTCAGCAAATCTTTTGCTTTTTTCTATTGTTTTACATGTTCTTGTTAAAAAATACGGGCATGTAAACATGATCGGGGGAAAGTCGGCTTCTTAGTCTGTTAACAATAAGGCTGGCCGCGGAGAAAACGCGCTCTGACGACACAGACGTTGCTGGGATTCACAAATAACGGTGTGCTAAACGAATAAGTTTTGTGAAGCGCTTCATGTTTTCGTTTCACCACTGAATGGGATCCTCATCTGGTGAAATACATGGCTCCAGCAAGAACTGTTCCCACTCATCTCAGCTGGAATCTCTGTAATCATCGCTGAAAAACTGGCTCAGCCTTCTCCGACGAGTGAGCATTGCATCCGCTTTATCGTTGGCGGCTGCATCCGCACCACTCACATCAAGGGAAATGATGTGATAATGTTCAAAAAAGTTTTTTTTTCTTACTTCTCTCATGTTTTCATCGAGAAAACCTGAGATGTTTGTGCCAAGGGTCTAGGGCAGACGCGAGAAGAGGAGTTTTCACTGCATTCTCCAAGTTAGCGGTGTTTATTCGTTGTTGAGAGATGCCGCAACAATGTTCTTGAATTCGGTCACTTTCTGTGATTCTCCACGGCATATTTGAAGTACTGTAGAAGACCGCAGATCTTATGGGCCGTTCACATATCGCGTCTTTTGTGCGCTCAAGTTCGTTATTTCCAATGTAGGCGGGAGGTATGCGCGCTCATAATGGAAGCGACGCGGTCGCGATGCGCACGAGGTGCGACGCGCCCGTTTTTCCAGGCGCATCCGCAAAGCATTGAGTTAAAAACATCTCAACTTTTCAGAATGCTGCAAGCGCACCGCAGGTCATGTGACAATAACTAAACATTCAGCTTCATTCTTTCCCGTAACAATGTTGAAAGCTCAGCCAAGATGAAGGAACAGCTGATCATAAATTTAGTAGCAGAGCTACTGCAAGCGATTTTTTTGTGCTGCAAATCCATTTATCCTTTGCTGAAATTTCCGCGTCATCATGGAGAGAGCCCGTCACTGTTGCTTAGCAACGGCAGATGCCTCAGCAGCGCTTCTGCCTGAGCGCTTTGGAGAAGGAGAATATGTGAACGGCCCCTTATTCATTCATAAATTATTTTTTGCTTGCATACATCTTCAAATATGCCGTGGAGAATCACAGAAAGTGACCAAATTAGGTTTTATTGTGAACTTGTTTTTTTTGTTTTTTAATTCGAATATCATTTTTATTTATCGAATAATTAGAGCAGAACGAATATTCGAATGTTCGACTATCCGTGCACACCCCTAGTGTCGATGTTTAAATCATTTAAAATGAGAATGTAAGTGTGCTCACCCCATTTTTGTTTTTAAGAAAAAAATAGATTAGAATGCATATCGCAATATATATTGCAGAAATATAAAATATCGTGCAGCCCTAATTCCAGTACTGTTGACGGCCATTTCCGACATGTGCAATCCAATCAAAACAGACTGGGTCATGGGACCAATCAGAGCAGAGTAACATTATGCAAAGGAGGGGTTTGGAAAGATGGATATTTGAACGAATCATTTGACAGTTTTTGAGAAATAACGTAAAGTTAAATTAAGTAAGTGTTTTTTTTACCTTGCATGCATGTAAACCTGTTGTTGGGGACTCACAAAACCAAATTCTAAACATTTCAAATAGCATAGGAGCACTTTAATACGACAGTGAATGATTTAGGCCAAGGCACCATTTCTAAAATAAGAATGATTTAGCACCTGCAAGGGCACTGGACAGCTAAAACCTCAGTCAGTGGTCTAAAAATAGCCTTTCTGTTTTAATTCCTCCCTGAGGTGCTCTCTGCATGTGATTCTAAAAGAAGAAAACACACAAAGCAATGCCCCGTGTTTTCCTCCTATCAATGAAAACAGGAGGAAGTGAAAGCTCTAAGCAGAGAAGACGAGAGACTGAAATTTGTTTAGGATCTGTGATTGATATTTGTTCAAACAATCCACTGTTCAAACTGGAGAAATGCACAGAGGACTTGCTAATTTCCAAAGAAGCACGTTGAATATTTTAAAGAATTTTCATCCAGTTCTATCAAGTTTACAAATACACACATGACGCAAACCGCACTGCAAATCCAGTCTCCCACATACAGAACTCAATTCGCACCAAAACGAATGGCAAGATAAAGAGAGGCATGGCATCAATGGCATCTCTTATCTGTTTATTGATTAAACGACCCTCAAAAAGAGGTCATGCTGGACTGAGCTTTTTAAACTACTTTCCTGCCCTCTATGAGAACTCTGTGTGTTTACCTTTGGAACAGAGACCCCACCAAAGCATTTTTCTCAGTGATATGTCCCTATTACTGCAAAAAGCTGCAGAGTCAGAAATTTGGCCTTCTCAGCAGAGACAGAGAGCTTTTCTTCTTAATGGCAGGGCAGAGAAATATAGCTTGAATAATTACTCAAAAACTAAATAATTATATGTGACCCTGGTCTTAAGTCACTGGGTTATATTTTTAGCAATAGCCAAAAAAACATTGTATGGGTCAAAATTATAGATTTTTCTTTTATGCCAAAAATCATTAGGCTATTATGTAAAGATCATGTTCCATGAAGATATTTTGTAAATTTCCTACCATAAATATATCAAAACTTAATTTTTGATTAGTAATATGCATTGCTAAGAATTAATTCGGACAATTTCAAAGGCGATTTTCTCAGTATTTAAATTTTTTTTTTGCACTCAGATTTTCAAATAGTTGTATCTCGACCAAATATTGTCCGATCCTAACAAACCATAAATATAGAATAAAAATAATCTATGAATTTTTTTGATCAATGAAAAAAATCATTGAATCGGATCCATGAAATGATTCACTTAACTGATTCAAATCCTTAGTTTTTGCTACTGCTTAATATTAAAACACCTGTCTTAAAGGGATAGTTCACTTTGAAATTAAATTTTGGTATGTTTTAGCTTACCTCAAGGGCATCCAAGATGTAGGTGTCTTTGTTACCGCAAATTTGATATTTTTAGGTCAAACCGTTCTTGTCTGTAACTCATATAATGCAGGTCTATGGTCACCACCTCAAAGAGCATGCACAGAGGAGTCCAAATTCCCCATCGTATGTACACATTGATGACCTAAGACACGAAACAAGCGGTTTGTGTGAGAAAACAAACAGTATTTATATAGTTTTTACCTCTTATACACAACCAAGTCCAACTGATCTGAGGGCGCGCGCTTCCTGGTGTGTGACGTGTGCGCGTGTTCTGGCTTAGTCAGCGCAAGCGCGGAAAGTGCCGGAAGTGATCTCTCGCGCGTGTACGTCACTCATTGTATACACAGAGATTTCAGAAGTGTTACCTTTCACTGTGAAGATCTAAACATATTTAGACGTACAGGAAATCGCAATGGAAGACGATTTCGATACATCAACAGACAACGTTGAATTTTTTTCACAACCATATTTATTTTAACCAGAATACACAGATCAAGAGCTTAGAGCGATGGAGGAAGCATCCGCTGCAGCTGCACGTCTACGAGATCTCTTTAAAATCGGTGGTGTTCTTGTAGAAAGTGTTGTGAGATGCCAATGTTGACATGAATGGAACATAGCAATGCCACAACTACAAGACGACGAGGAGGACATTGACAGCATCGCATCAAACACCTGCCTGACTGAAGATCCTGAGTTTTCTCCGTTGTTGAGCTGCAGCGTTTTGCATGTTGAGTTTAGTTTGCCACGTATAAACTGGAGGCAATGTCCAAGGCCTGAGGGACCCAATGCCATGCTGTCAATAAAGTAATGTGTTGTATTTTTATTATTATCGCAACAATTATAGGGTGTATTATAAACCAATTAATCAATTACAATTACTGCATTATAATTTCAGACAGTGCAGATTGGTAGCATATCGTGTGGTAAACAGTAAACAATGAGTGACGTACACGCGCGAGAGATCACTTCTGGCGCTTTCGCTGACTAAGCCAGAACACGCGCACACGTCACACACCAGAAAGCGCGCACGCCCTCAGATCACTTAGATGTGGTTGTGTATAAGAGGTAAAAACAATATAAATACTGTTCATTTTCTTACACAAACCGCTCGTTTCGTGTCTTAGGTCATCAATGTGTACTTACAATGGGGAATTGTTTAATTTGGACTCCTCTGTGCATGCTCTTTTGACCTAAAAATATCAAAATTGAAACTACTGCGGAAACAAAGACACCTACATCTTGGATGCCCTTGAGGTAAGCTAAAACATCCCAAAATTTAATTTCAAAGTGAACTATCCCTTTAATGTTTATATGTAATATCGTACTATAAAAAAAAGGTAAATGACTTACAAGTCATAAGACAAGGAAATATGACTAATGACACATTCTGTAGTAGTCAAATAAAAAGAACAGTCAATTTGTCAAACACAATTTTGCTTAATATTATATTGCCACAGAATTATTATGAATAGAGTTTGAATATTCAAATTGTAACCCAGGTCTGAGAGATCGAAAGGTGAGAAATCTTAAGATATCAAACTAAGCCATTACAGGTGAAGCCTGATATTAAAATGAGCTGATATTTCATCAGCTGCTATAATGCATTATTAGAGGTGTATGATATTGAATTCTGATACTGAATATCAGACACAGGCCAATGTCTCTTTCTCCTCCTCCTCTCTAAAGCACAGGCTGCTGGTGTGTGGGAGATTTTCAAATGCGGAGAGACGATGTACTAGAATTAAACAGGGTGGATTATTCATCCCTGCAATGCAGTGTCAGGATGTTTATTTCTATGGCTTCTCAGTGAACGGGCTGTGTGTCTCCCTGCCCTTTCACAGCATAGTATCCTAAAGCTTTTCCAGGTTAATACAGTTCAGCCTAAAAGCTTTATATAGAAGCATCCATTCATCTAACCAGCTTCAAAAACAAGTCATTTTTCTGACCTTACTGCATTAATAATTCATTAAGCCATGTCTCTTTGCTCGTTAATCAGTGCTGGAATTGAGCATTCAGTACTAGGCTTTGGCATTGCGATATGTGACTGCACTGATCACCCAAAATGTCATAAGTGGGACACAAAATAAAGGCATCCCTTGAAGGGGAGCTTCCCCTGTTGTTGCCCTACATATTTCTTGCTTCATTGTTCAGCCCTAAAAAAAGACACTGGTCTAGAGAGGAAAGTACAGACTGTTCCCATTAAAAAATATGACAATGAAACTAGAATGTTAAGAAGTTTTTAACAAAACTACAAGACAGCACAAATATATGATGTATTTTTACTTGATCCTTGCAAAAAAATGTACTGAGCTAGAGCAACAGTGGTGCTTCCCTGTGCTAAACTCACTGTTTATGCTATGGGTGCCAGGGCATGATTTGCTTCCTAAGGTCTTCTGAGTGTTTGATAGCCCACTGCTGGGTGGTTGCTACAATGTTCACAAGTGGTTGTTAAGGATGTTCTGGGTGGTTAATATAGTGCTGATACATAGTTCTAAGATGTCAGAGTTATTCATAGGTCCAGATTTGCCAAGTTTTAAGTGTTTGCACACGTCTAGACAAAAAGTCACATTATTTGAGATATCATTCAATTTCGATGCACAAACAGAGCGATGAGTTTCATGCTAAAGTTTAATACACTTGTCACTAAGTATCTGAATGTGCAATAATAAAAGTGATGCTTGCCACAGCAAACTCCACTAATAATACCAGAGTAAAAGGCACAGACACTGTGCTAAACAATAGGTTCATTACAACTGGCTTCTTTCAACACAGCCATGCAACAAAACCCTGAGTCTCCACTGAAGAGTCTTTTCACTCCACTCCTCAATGGCAGATCAGTTCAACCAAAGAAAATAGTGCCCTGGAAAGTGACTCCATACACAAAAAGAGGATTATCCAGAGAAACTCAGGGGAGGGTGGACGTTGCCACTAGAGTTAGCTTTGCATCCACAGTGTTGAGTGAAGTGCCCCCCTGAAAGTCAGACATGTGCACGGAGGCGATGAACACCCCCACCACCACCACCACTCCTGTCTGCAGTTGCTGCTTTCACCCTTCATCAAATTTGGAGTTACCTTAGGGAGTAGCCATCAGTTCAGAATCACTCAAAATGTCCCACTTTAGATGTCTACTGATGGCTTTTTTAACGGACGATTACATTGTGTATTTGAGAGATGCATTCAAAGTGCTGTTGTTCCCTTTTCACATGTGTGAGAGGCCAAATCAAGAGAAGACGTTTTGTTTGTTCCAGACATTCTGGAACAGTTGTGATAATTAGCAGCGTAAATGAGTCGTAAGAGTCGTCAGCGGATGATCCATTATCGGCACCATTAAATGTGGAGTCACGCGGTACGGCAGGTCAAGTGAGGAGCTTGCGAGGGTGAGAACCTGTGTGTCGGTTGCACACATCTCTCTGGTGAGGACAGCAGCAGTGAAGGTATCAGCTGCCAAGACTTCAGGCAGTAACTCTAGAGCCAAATGTGATGTAGATCATTAAGAGCACATCACAGCACCCATCGCCACCGTCACATCCTGATCTGGAACTGAACCGGGTGGAAAAGACACAGACCCCTAACAAAACACTCACACGCACATATGCACCAACAACTACAAGCTTTCTATCTATACCAGGGGATTTCAGAGCTAGATGTTCCAAATATAAATAGGCCTATAATACATTATTGTACTGTTTTATTGTAAGCTAAATAAACTTGTATATTAATAAAAAAGTTTTGTATGTCCTTCAGATGCAAAGTTCTTTTCGTCTGATGTGTCCGTGTCATTTTTTTTTTAACTATGAATTTAACTATGCATGAATGAGAACATAAAGCGCAGACTTACTTGATGTTAAAATAGTTATTAATCCTAATAAGCCACAAAAAAGATCTCTATTCATTACTCACACTGACTGAAGCACACACAGAAAGATGCTTCTCTCAGATAGCATGCGATCACGAATCCTAAATGAACGGTCAGGTACGCTTTTTCAATATTTTTAATGTTTATACTTGCAAAGTATATACAACTCTACCACCCCAACCACCTGCATGCTGAAGCTTATCACAAATGACAGGCTTCAAATCCTATTTCACACAGGAAATATGACTCTATATGAAAACCTTCAATAATTAATACATTTAACTGTTCCCATGCAGAAATGAAGTGACACACTCAGCCAAGTATGGTGACTCATACTCAGAATCACACACTGTGAACACACACCCGGAGCAGTGGGCATCATTTATGCTGCGGCGCCCGGGGAGCAGTTGGGGGTTCGGTGCCTTGCTCAAGGACACCTCAGTCGTGGTATTGCCGGCCCGAGACTCGAACCCACAACCTTAGGATTAGGAATCAAATTCTCTAACCACTAGGCCACGACTTCCCCCTTGAAAACATGTAAGCCAATTCATGGCATATCGCATTATATGGAGAAAAAAAGATATCAACTCACAAGAATGATTTATTAACCATTCGTTTTAGTTTATATATGAAGACGTTTTTAGAAAGGAACAATTTAATAAAAAGTAGTCAACAATTTTTTGATTCATGGACATTACAATTTCCAGCATATCCTGAGCAGGGCTCTGTATGAATAGATGCATCAAAAAAAAGAACAGATAACGAATAAGTACATGTAACATGACCTGTTGAAATGCATCAGTGAATTATTAAACGTAAGTGTCAACTAGGGCCGGGCGATATAGAGCAAAAAAAAATAAAAAACTAACCCCCCCAACACTTCTGTAAAAACAAATATGCCAAATATTACATGTTTAGGGCCCTATGAAATGTTTTATTTTTTTCTTCACCATATGTTTTATTGTTACCTAATTTTGTGTTTTAGCATGTGTATTTATTTAAATGCATAAAAACAACTTAATTTGTTAAAAAAAATTTTTTTTAAAACAGCCTTGTCAAATGTTTTTTCCCCTCTGAAATTCTGTGTATTTAAATTTTTCTGGTTATCAAATGAAGGCACAAAACATTCATTTAATTTAATTATTGAAAATTAAGCAAACTTTATTTTTTGGTAAACAAAGGTGATTTACTATTAAAAATAAAACATGGAAGAAATGTTGTGTGATTATGCATTAAATTATGTTCTTTTCATTTTAATAGTAGTAGTAGTGGGCTATGTACATTCTGCTGAACAATAGTAATAGATTTCTGGCAAATACTTTTATTTTGACGGGTTTACCTTTACAGTTCTGTGTATGTGATACTACAGTCTATGATGTGATATATGACACTAGTTTACTCAAATCAAATGGTCAGATGATCGTGAAGTGACTCTCAGTGCAGTTCTGGAGATGTTGTTCATGTGTTGACATCCTCATTTAGTGAGACAACAGACACTTGAATCACACGCGCTTCCGTGTGAAGACGCGCTTCTGCTCCATTCATTAACACAGACACACAGAACATGCAGGATTCATATTTAAATAGACTTTTCTGGCTAAATATTTACAGATATTAGTCCATATCGCAATTTGATGTGAGTGCAATGACCTACTTTTGATTAATTCATTCAACATTTGACAAATTCCGTGACATTCCACGTTAAACTGTAAATTCCGTTTTAATGACTGGATTCCGCGATTCCGTGCACGTTTTTCTGCCTGCTGTTAGTCTGATGCCTTAAAACCGAAATATCTCCATATAATGGAGCCAGTTGTCCTTTTATTTTAAGACTAGTTCTGTAGACTCGGGCTGGTTGCGGACGACGCCATGTTCAACGCGAGGGGAGGGGGAACAAAATCAAGGAGGCGGGGTGAGCACAGCACAGAGAAGACAAACAAGCAAAGTGGCGGAATCAGAATTAAATATAAACAATATATCGATATATGCGATATGTCAAAATCCATATAGTGTTTAAAAAATATCTCGATATTTTTAAATATCGAGATATCGCCCACCCCTAGTGTCAATCTTTCATTTGTGACATCAATATGACAATGGTGTCAAAATATGTGTTAGAACAAGGCTTATATCACTCATAGTTTTCCTATTAACAATAATCCTACTTTTCCATCACTTTATTTTTTATGGCATAATAGACACCTCTTTAAATGTTCTAAAATAGCGGGAACATTAAACACGTATATGATGAATACTTTGAGATTAAATGTTATGACATTAATTATATAAGCACATTATTGTAATATTATCACTGATTTATTTCATTATTTTTTATCTTTATTTCCAAGTGAAAATGTCACAATTTGTGCTACCTGGTGGTGATCTCGCAAATGAGTTTCACATGTGACTAGGTTTTATTTTGGTAACAGGCATTTTGGTTGACTACCTACTGTTAATCCTGAAGTAATTATGATACTACATGATACTATAAACCTCAAATTTCAACAACAAGCCTTTCATGTTCCATCTCTCTATCCACCTAAGGGGTCCTGAAAAAGCCTGATAAAGGCTGAAGACCCCTGACCTACACCAGAAAAACATCCTTCCAGGCGAGCACCCGCTGCACTGTTTGAGGTGTCACAGCACTGTCTGACATTTTTTTTAGTGAAGAGAACTAAAAGGTGTCTATATGGCTATCATTCACATCTTCACTGTTCAGCCTCCCTACAGAAATGATTAGAGTGATGTCCAATCTGACAACAAGTGCAGTCCAACAACAGATCCAAATCACTCGGTTAGACTTGGTTAGTTAATTGAAACCACCCACACTGTAATGCTAGTGAATACAGGACATTGCTGTTCTGCTAGAGACCACAGACAATAAATGTGACAGGACAGCTTAGACTACGCTGTCAGTCAGTTTGCAGAACTGAAGGGCCACCGATTCACTAAAACAGTATAGAGCAGCGGCTCTCAAATAGACAGCCGCATTATGATTTAAAGATAACTATATTATTAATTCAATTAATTTTCATATTGTTTTTATTCATTTAAAATACTATATACCTCATACTTCCTTTATTGTCTATCACGTCAGTTCATTTTCCAGTTTTTTTTGGTCACAATAGGATTATCCAGCACAATTATAGCATAAATACTGGAGGAAATATGAAAGGCCCTTTGAAAGAAGTGTTGGAAAAAAAGGGGGCCTCAAAGTCAAAAAGGTTGAGAAACACTACTGTAGTTAAGATGACAGAAACACACTATATTGCTGTTGAACTGTTTCATATGCCATTAACTCAATACACTTTCCATTGCTGACTGCATGCAACAAAACATGTGCAGCTCAAAAGAATGGCTCAAATGGAGCCACTCGACACTTGACTGGCAAATCTATATCAATCAAACTAACAAGTGAATTAATCTTTTAAGCTGTGTTCACACACCAGCAACTTTGTCTCTGTAATGGGAAGATCCTAGCTTTGTGGCTGTAATATTATTAGCAGACTGCACGTCTAGACTTATCTTAAGAAAATGCAACCACAGATGATTTATTTCTGCAAAAACCCAAGATATCATTCTAATTTTCAAGGCATTATGTATCTTGTTGCTAAAAAAAGTAATATTCTGCTGTTGGAGAGGTACTACTACTCAGTGCATTAAACAGATGAACGGCCAATCAAACTATGAAATAAACTCACTCATACTTCCAAAAATTTCTGCAACAGCTTTTGTAAGTATTGGGAAACAACACTAAAATGAAAGGATTTTAAATAATAATAAAAATGTTTTAGCTCAGTATATCATTTAGCAAACACAAACAATAAAGCCTAACAAAATTATGAGGGTTTGCAAAAATAAACAGCATTGTGTAAAGTAAAAACAGCATTGTGTAGGAAACACTGAACTGAACTGACATCATCTTAATCTGTGTATCATCTGTCTCACATATGCACTCAAATGAAGAAGCTGCTGACTTTAAGCTGTAATATGAAAACATGTATTATAAATGAGGAGCCAGATCAGGTTTTTTTTTCTGAATGATGCATAAACACAGTGGCGTGGCTTGGCTTGCCCCCCCCCCCCCCCCCCCCCCCCCAACCCCACCGCTTCCTTTACTATCCTGATCGGAGCATTGTAGGGATTAAAATCTCCCATCATGCCTGGCTTCGGTCCAGCATGCGCACACACAGACTGTATGTAAGACCTTATTTTCAAGACTGTACCCATGCTCATTTGAGAGCTTAGCATAGAATTAAACTGCACGAGTTGGCTTTTTACATGCTGCACTATGCCAGCACAGCAATCTGGATCTCTGACATCAAACTAATCTATGGCCTGTCCCTCTGACCTCTACTACTTTACTCTTTATTCCAGTTGGTCTCTGGAACTGCCAGTCTGCTGTTAACAAAACAGAATTTATTCTCCGTGAAAATCGCTCGAAACTCAGGGCTGCAGAGAGGAAATGGTGCAAAAAAAGAAACTCTACTGACCTCAGTGTGTATCAGTCACTCCTCTCTTCATTCTCTGCAAATGTCTTCACTGCTAAAACAACATACAACCACAACAAAATTAACAACTGTCCTGACTCTCGCACACTTTTCGAAACTTTCTCTTCTCTTCTCTGTCCTCCAGTCCCTCCTCCATCAACTTTTACAGCTGTTTTCTTCAAAAATAAGACAAGAACCATAAGTAACCAATTCCCCACACCGAAGACACTCTCCACTCTCGGAGACAGACGTTTACAAACTTATCCTTTCCAATCATCCTACTACTTGTCCACTTGATCCTATCCCCACTCACCTGCTTCAGGCCATTTCTTAATCAGTCATAACTTACTCAAATTATTAACACCTCTCTTCACTCTGGTACATTGCCCACAGCATTTAAGCAGGTTCGGGTTTCCTAAGAAACCGTCTCTGAATCAAGCACAGACCGGTATCCCTTCTTCCATTCATTGCAAAGACACTTGAATGAGTTGTGTTCAACCAACCCTCTATGTTTCTTGTACAGAACAAACTCCTGGATTGCAACCAATCTGACTTCAAAAGTGGCCAGTCAACTGAGACTGCCCTGCTCTCAGTTACTGAAGCCCTCGACTGGCAAGAGCAGCTTCCGAATCCTCAGTACTCATCTTGCTGGATCTATCTGCTGCATTTGACACCGTTAACCACTAGATTCTCCTGTCCACCCTCAGAAAGAAGGGCATCTCTGGAACCGCACTCCTGTGGTTCAAGTCCTACATCTCAGGTAGGTCCTTCCGAGTGTATTGGAGGGGTAAGGTTTCTAATTTACAACTTCTTGCTACTGGGGTTCCTCAAGGCTCAGTGTTTGGACCACTTCTCTTCTCCATTTACATGACGTCATTAGGATCTGTCAATCAGAAGCATGGCTTTTCTTATCACTGCTATGCTGATGACACTCAACTCTACTTCTCATTCTAACCAGATGATCTGACGGTAAATGTCTGAGAGACATTTATAGCTGGATGAAGGACCATCACCTTTAGCTCAACCTTACTAAGACAGAACTGCTTGTGGTTCCAGCTAACCCATCGTTTCATCACAGCTACTCTATACAGCTGGGTTTGTTGACCATAACTTCTTCTAGGACAGCCAGCAACCTAGGAGTTGTGATCGATCATCAGCTAAGCTTCACAGACCATATTGCTACAATGACCCATTCCTGCAGATTTGCCTTACAACATTAGGAAGATTAGACCCTTCCTGTCAGAGCAAGCCACACAACTTCTGTTGTAATGCTCTCTTGGCAGGCATTCCTGCATTTTCTATCAAGCTTCTGCAACTGATCCAGAATGCAGCAGCCAGAATTGTCTTCAATGAGCCAAAAAAAGCTCACGTTACTACTCTCCTCATCAGGTTACACTGGCTACCAGTAGCCGCTCGCATCAAATTCAAGGTACTGATGCTTGCCTACAAGACAAACACTGGCACTGCAACAATATACCTAAACTCACAAGTTCAAATTTATGTGCCCTCCAGAAGCTTGCGTTCTGCGTTTCCTTTCACCTTGTAGTGCCATCCCAAAGAGGTTAAAAATCACTCCCACAAACCTTTTCCTGGGTTGTGCCCAGCTGGTGGAATGACCTCCCAATCTCAATTCGAACAGCAGTTATTTTCAAAAAACATCTAAAGAAACATCTTTCTCGCCAGCACTTGACCAACTAATACTTGCACTTACCTTTTCTTTTCTGTTCTATTATATTCTTTAAAAAAAACCTAGCTATGTGTACTGCGCTAGACTAACTGAGACTTGTCATGAAACTTGTATACTGTCGTTGTTCTCTCATTGGTCTGATTGCTACTATTGTTCTCATTTGTAAGTCACGTTGGATAAAAGTGTCTGCTAAATTATTAAATTTAAATGTAAATGTAAACTCAATGCTATATTCACAGCAAATGAGTTTGGCTTATTAAACAATCACTGGTGTAAAAGATAAGTAGAGACTGACCATCAGACATATGTAAATAGTTGCGCAAAATTGCGCAAAGTTCATCTTGAAAAATATGATACCTGGTTGCCTGGGCAACAGCTAACAGCACACCTTTCTCTAGGGAGCACAGGGTAGAGGGGTGGGAGGCAGAGATGCTCTGCTAAAGTAACCATGGAAACTGGCCTGCTTGGCTTTCATTGACAAAATAATCCCGACACACATAGGCTGAGTCTTTAAAGTCCAACATTACAGAAGAAAGAGAACAAAACCCTGAATTATGTAATGGTACCCCTAACAGTACCAATGAATGTAGTGCTCATTAATATCGTACCATTATCTATATGGGAAAATAGTACCTTAACACCATAGACTGCCCTGCTACCATCTGTGCCTTGTACTCTTAATGATAAACTATTGGAGGTTCATGCGTTTTACAGAAATATTGACCAGTGGGTATATTTTGAAACAAACTGTAGTATTTCCTGCATTCTTCCAGCTTCAACCTGGTTATCAAAATTATTATAAGAAAAACAATCTTTAATATTTGGAAAATGTAAGTTTTTCCCAATTAAGCAAGCACCTTTAGAGTTATATCTTTATTTATTGAAGTTAAAGCCAAATTTGCAACCCTGTCACAGATCTTGGCATAATGTTAAATTAACATTATTTTTATTAAATGTTTACTGCTAGAATGGAAAAAAAATCTCAGAATAGATTTTAAATGGTTTTAAAAGTATCACATTTCAGTAATAACAATCCATTTTTAAACTTCACATAAATAAGCCTAAAATAAAAGACTTCATATTTATTTTGCATTTGCCATTTTGCCTTTGCCCTGCTATTTTCTGACAGTTAACCACCTCTTTGTTGAATTTGGACCCTATTTTAGAGTTAGTCCTATTTGGTGAAAAAGGCAAAGGAAATCACTTGTTTATAAGATCTAATTATTTAACATCTGTGTTTAAGGCCTTTGACTCATGTGAGAATAAATAATTCAGGCAAGAGTTGTTGAATCAGAATAGGACTCACTCCGAAGAATCTATGAAGTATATTCCCAGAGCTCCGATGCTGAGTGCAAAGACCAACACCACCTGGAGGGGCAGAGAGAAAGAAAAGAGAGAAAGGTGAAAGGATATCATTAGTGAAGGTCCACTGAGAACAGAACCACTTACAGAGAACAGTTTAATCCTGGAGCTGTTCAACAATGAGCACAACTTATTTCCAGCAAAACTACACCTGTGGATGAGACATAATAAATAGGAAAACAGGAAATGTCATAAAAATGTAAGCGATCCCACCAAATCAGGCTGTGTTCCCAAACCTAGCTGGCTGTCAACCTAAGCATTGTTTAAGGACAACGTGGGCACATTTGAACATTCAAACATGCCTGTGAAACAGTCTAGGGAGACAGCAGCTCACTAGGGTTAGAGATGCAGCTCCAGTCTCTTTTAGCCCGTTGCTTAGTAAAATTAGAGGAGATTTAAACTGATGGGATATTCTACCTATTTCTTGGTTAGGTTGAGAGGCTCTTATAGAAATGACTGTCCTTTCCAAGCTTCTATATCCAGTTCAAGTGATCCCTATTCTGTTCTCTATAAAGGTTTTAAAAGATGTGAATGGCTGGCTCAGCTCCTTTATT
The DNA here is from genome assembly GCF_963082965.1 of Carassius carassius. Lineage (NCBI taxonomy): Eukaryota > Metazoa > Chordata > Actinopteri > Cypriniformes > Cyprinidae > Carassius > Carassius carassius. Next base: position 21,124,354 of record NC_081784.1, read on the forward strand.
TGGATCAAGTGCAAATCAAGGTGGAAATTTTCTGCACTACAAATTTTCAGGTTTGATAGATGGACTGGATTTGCCTAATATTAAGTTATACCAATGGTCTACACATTTAAGATACATTTCCAATTGGGTTGCTCTTGATAACTCTTCTACGTGGTTGGACCTTGAACAGTTGTTGTCAAAACTTCCCATTGTGGATTTGTTGTTTCTCAAATTAAATCCTTATTGGAAAACTGTAATAACCCTGTAAATGCACTTAAGCCATGGAGGGCTGTTTGTCATTTCGAGGGAATACGTAAATTAATCTCTGCTCTTACTCCAATTGTGAATAACCCAGATTTACCTCCAGGCAGTTTTGATGGGAGGTTTAAATTTTGGGTGAATCAAGGTATTAATCGGCTTATGGGCTTGTTTCGATGAAGGCCTAATATCCTTTGAAAGTTTGACACAGCAGTATCAATTATTAACAGGGCTTTTTTTTGTTTTTTTTACAGATTAGTAACTATATTTTAAAGATACTTCATTATTTACTAATAGATGTCTGTCTCCTACAATAAAAAAAATTATACATAGATTGTATATTTCACCAAACTGCAACATGCATTTAACAATACCCTTTCACCTCTATGCCTTAAGTGTAAAACACAACCTGTACTCTCACTCACCGTCTTTGGTCATATAATCAGTTACAAATGTACTGGACCAAGATAGTATAACATATGATTCTAAAACATATTAATGAGTTGGAATATATCTGGCTGGCAAAAAATGTTAATTGAAGTAATTCAACTGGAATATTTAAAATGTTTAGTTAATGGTCAGCTAGGTCAGTTTCTAGGAATTGAATTGTCAATATTCTGTGGAATAGTTTTCCTATTCATGTACCCCAAGTGAAACCATAAGATTTTGAACTTGTATAGTACTTCCACTTGTGTGGTTAGCCACTTGATTTTTGATTATGTAAATCTTTTCTTTTTGCTTTCAGATGCCTAGGATACATCTGTTTATTCTTCTGCCAATTTTTTGTTCTGTTTTTATGATCATGGTTTAAATTCTTCTGTGTTTTGTTAAAGTTGGAAAATGTTCAATAAATATATTTGAGAGAAAAAAGGACTGAATAAATCATTGATATTCAAAAGCCATCAGTGAACAAGAGACAATGAGCACTGGGTGTGTGTAAACAAAACAGGCTGTTCTTATGACTGCTGGGAATCTAAACTCAGGTCTAGAGCAGAGAGACAAACAAAGTATTTTTTCCCCTCCAATTGGTTTTGACATGAAAGACTACATGCAATACACTGCACATACATGTTAGATTCTAATTAATGTTACTTATGAGTACAAATTAAATAACTTTTTTCACTTTGAAGTTTGTGATATGTATTTGTGTTTATAGTTGTGAGTCTGAGACAAACTTTTATGTGTATTGTGTTTATGTACTGTTTTGAATTCATGTTATGATTCAGTGTCTGTTTTTTGATATTTTACAAAGTAATTTATTCCTGTGATGCAAAGCTGAATTTTCAGTAGCCATTACTCTGTCTTCAGTGTCACATGATCTTCAGAAATCAGTCTAATATGCTGATCTGCAGCTCAAGGAACATTTATTAAACCGTTCAAGAAGTATTATTTCATGCTTCCTTGCTTTTCATTTCTAAAAATACAATAAATAAACAAACAAACTGACCCTCAATCTTACAGACTCCTAACTTTCAAACAGTAGTAAACGTTTTTACCCTTTCCTGGGACACTGCATGTGAGAGACACACTATACCTATATCAGGTGAAACTGAGACAACTGCTATCGAATGGCTGATATGCTATGGTGCGTGGTGGAGTAGTAAACATGCATGTGTGTGCTGACCTGTGTCACCCACACTGCTTCCCAAAAAAGTGGGAAAGAGCCACATGAGACAAATTAAGCACAAAGAAAATGAGAAAATCTTCAATCCATACCTTACCTCCCTTTTAAAACCATGATTTATGTACACTAACCATAGTTAATATACTATTTACACTACAACAGTAATACACCATAGCTGCTTTATAAAAACCATAGTTAACATTCACTGCCACCTCCGTCAATAATGCCACCATTTATAGAAGACACATGTCAGTGGGAAGCTGACTGTGAAAACATAAACATCTTTAGTAACAATTTAGAGTGTCGATTTGCACATTACATATCAAATGTGGTGTGGCAACTAGAGCATATGCTCTAGGCAGGTTCACTTGTGGTGCTCATATGGGTTAAACAGGTTTGAGCCCAGCCTGCAATGTGTCCCAGTTCCATTATTCCTCTATTTTCCCTATAATTTCCTGTCAGTCCCACTCTAACGGTCTGATAAAGAGCCTTGCAGCTCACTTGAACCTGCGGTGGTGTATCAACAGAATTTGCGATGCTACCAATTATGATCTTTAAAAAATATATATATTACAGTATACATTTACATAACAGCTATTATTTTATTTGAACAGCAGACTTGTGTTCTTTGTTACTTACAAAATGACTTTAAACAGTGACATTTATGAAAATGTGCTATGACACATATACATGCATCTGAAATACAGCATCTGAACTGCAGACTAAAGAAAATGCAAATACACAACACTTGTGATTAAAGAGAGATGTGAAGTACCCTTGCCCATCTTTTCCAGTAAGTAGATTTTTGGCAGACTACCATATTAGTTTTAAAATCCCTGCATAGCAAAAGAGGGAATAAAATGCAATGTGATGACATTTATACTGCTGTTTCTTATAGAGTCTGCTAAATGAGGTTACTTCTATAACAACTTCTTGTTTCAGATCTCTAATCCACACTACAGTCTGCCAGTTTCCATACTGACAATAATGTACAGTCAAGCAGTGTTTACAATAAGCATGAACAATATGAAAAAAACTCCTGTTTCACTGAATGTAGCTAAAATCTTATAGAATGGTGCTGGCTTCAGATTGGTCAATAGAGCACACCAAGAGTGCTAAAATTTACAGCAAATGACAGCTATGACTGGAAACATGTTCACTATGTCACTGCGCAACACCCATAGGATAACGCTGTTACTGTTTACATCTTCACAATGAAAGTACTGCATGAAATTGGCTGATAAAATAATATGACAGCACAAATGATCAAACCTGTCCTGAAAAGCATGTGAAAGAACACTCTAGGCACTCTAAAACTGGAAATGGAACGAGTCTTGTCACTGGCCTAGGTTGGGTTTCGAGGTGAATGGAAAAGTCTCTTTCTGTGTGGTGTAAGGTGATTGGACCTTCTTGACCCTTAAGGTCTAAAGGGCTATTGGCCGGAGAGTGGACATCTCAAACATTAAAGACTGGAAACTGCAGCTGCCAGACAGGGTGTTTGTGTATCCAACAGTGGAGAACTATACTGGCTCACTTCATGAGGTCAAAGACAGGGGTCTGTTTGAGAAGTAATTCTACACACGGGTCCAAGCTCTGCTCCAACGATTAGCTCTTTTTGTCATTATCATTAGGCAAAAAGCTTCATTGTGTGCTTGTGCACAAAATAATTGGGCCAAACATGGATCATGTTACATATCATGTTCAGATCGCTAAGACTGTTCATTATAGTTTTTCTCATATAAAAAAAAATTGTCATTACATAATAGGTATGATTTTAGCTCCCATCAGAGAAATCCAAAACTTCTACCAAAAAAAAAAAAAAGAACCATAACCTTTTCCTGTTATTTTGTATTAATTTCACAAGACAACATAGCAATATATACTGTAATTAATAAGGTAGCAAGAGAATATGATATTAATGACAAATTATTATCAAAACATTACTTAAAATCTATTAAGTGTCATCCTTACACGTTAAGACAGAAACTAATGTTAGTAGTTTTCCTGTATGGATGCTGTGCAGTGCAGAGTTTTGTATCTTAGATTTTATTAAGATGGATGTACAAAACCTCATATTTTCAAAATCAACTTACTCAAAAGTTTGAGGTTGGTAAAAATTTTGTTTTTGTTTTTTTAAAGTTTCATACTTATATTTAAGTTTTCTTTTATATATTTTTCTTTTCAGGATTCTCTAAAGGTTAGAATGTTCATAAACAGCATTTATTTGAAATATAATTTTTGGAACAATGTAAAATTCTTTATACTGTCACTTTTGATCAATCCTGCTGAAAGTATTACAGTACATTCCAATAAAAAATATATACAAATAAAAATAAATAAATCTTACTGACCCCAAACATTTGAAGTGTATATGTAACTCACCTTCTTATAGTACAAACTAATCAACTTAAAGGATGGACGTATAAGAACAAGAAACAAAAATATATAATTTATTAACCTCACCCCCCCCCACCCAAAAAAACCCTCCAGCTAGTGAAGTAGACCCTGAAAAGAGATATTAAATTTGTTAACAGGATGTAGTCTTCACCTCTGTTAAAGAATGATCATAGACATAAAGCAGTTGTTGAACCATTTTATCTCTGTGACCACCAACAATACTCATACTGCTTTACATAGGCATACATACATTTAAAGTTCATAAAGCAGTTGGCTTAGCTTAACATTATCCTGTCAAAGCAATACACAAAACCTCTCGAAGAAGCTGGATCACTGTATTAATCAACTGCATTATTGATGACCAGAGGCTGATTATTTTCATCCGGCCTGTATTTGGATTGATATCCCACATTGTCTAGTGAGAAAACACCTTGATGCATTTTTAATTGGAGCTCTTTGTCTGGGTGCTTTGAGTGGGTACCAATGAGTAGCAGCTGGAGGAAAAGGAGCGGTGCAGCTCAAGATTAGCAGAGACAGTAGAAAGCATCACTCCTCCTCCACTGAAAGAGATACTAGGCACTCAAGCATTATTCAGAAGAGCTGCTTTTGATCAAAAGATGCTATTCGAGCATGTTAATGCAATTTTGGTATTTCGAATCAGATGTCTCCCATTTGACATCATAGTTGTCTTCTTCCACAAGAGGGCACAGTGTGCTTGTTCAGTGGGTGTGTTCACAGTGACCTAATCCAGAGTCCATACAGCAGGTTGGTGACATTAAGAATAAGGATGTTTACACCAGCAAACACTCCTTTCCTTGCAGCTGAATAGTGAGTTTTACTGTGGCTGGTTGCTGAAAAGCTGAGCATTTGAGCAGTCCCGATGAACTGAGACGATAAGAGGCATCGCCTTTAAACTGACCCAGTTATTCAGCTGGAAACATCGGTACCAACACTGCGCTCGTCTCTCACACAAGCTCACTGCAAAACCATTACCGCAATACAGCAAAGTAGGAGCAAAAGATTCACAAATACGAATATATCAATGGGAGAGGCATTCTGGGATATGAAGGATTTTGTTGTTGTTCCTAAAAAGATGACAGAGAATTAAAACTTGATTGCAAATCGATCAATGACACAAATGGCTGGCTTTTCAACATACATGCCAAGTTCTTAGAAATGTACACTTTGTATTCATGCACTTTCATATTTAAAAAAAACAAAAACATATCTTTAATGGTTAAAATGTATTATCTAAAATGTTTACTTCATGTGTTCTAACCATCAAATAATAAACATTTATATTTTTACCTCACACCTTGAATGCATATTAATTGTTATTTTATTCATATTTAATAGGGCTGGGTACCGAACTTCGATGCCTTTATGGTATCGAACGAAAAACTTCGATACTATTTGTATCGAAGAATTATTTATCTTTCAGTGCCAAATTTCGGTTCCAAAAAGCCAAGCAGCCGTATTTTTTATTTTTTTTGCCAAGCGGCTGTGTCTTTGTGAGCTTGTAGCATTCGTGCATGTAAGGACCTAAATTCGCCGTGATTGGCTGTCCACCACCACGTGACGTGACGGGGAGGATCGCTGAAGATACTCGCAGTCACACAACACAAGTGTAGTTGTTTTTTCTCAAAACGTTTCCGTTTTACATTCCGTTCATCTGTAAAGCACATAAAGCTATTGTTTGAGTTTATAAACTTCTATTTAATGCATGATTTGTACTGATCTGCTAACTGAATGCAAAGTGTGAGTTCTAGAAGAATGTTTGTGTCTTGATGAGCATGTATCGCTCACTAGGAGTCGCTAAATGAACAGCTGCTGTTCTTTTTTTTTTTTTTTTTCAACGGAGGATCAGTTGCCCTATTGGTTAAAATCCCCAAACTGTTTACTTAAATATTAAATTAATACATGACATCAAAACAGGGGCGTTTGCGTTATGATGTGGTGGGCTGCTGTGGGCCAGAAAGTCCAGGGCAACTTTTTGGTCCTAGTCCGCCCCTGAATGGCGCACCCCTATCCAAAAAGCCCAACCAGTTGTATTAATAATGTTATCCTGAGTGTGAAGTGTTACCAGAATTGGTTTTAATTAAGGTGAAAAATAAAAGTTTTGTGTTTAATGTATTTGTGTTGATGTTGAAATGGATTTTAAAACATATGGTATCGAAAAAAGTATCGTTAGGAACCGGTATCGAAACTAAGGTATCGAAATTGGCACCGGATCAAAAGATTTTGAACAATACCCAGCTCTAATATTTAATATATTATAAGGTAAAGTATTTTTTGATTTATTAATTTTAAACCATATTTTGCAATTTAACAAACCTTGCCTTGTCATAAGGTCAAATGATCTGAAGTTCTTATTGGTCTTTAAAAAAGAGAAGCTGTGAAACTTTAAGAAATAAAAACTATTTAATACGTTTTTCATTTCTTTTAATAAATATTTTTCTTTCTTGATTATATCAGATAGCTTTACACCTTATGCAATATATAAGTAAGTAAAATTCAAATCATTGTACATATGAATTGCACTTTAATATATTTTAAATAAATTAATTGATCTGAAATAAATAAATAAATATCGTCATATCGTCATATCGACTTATGATTATGACCTTAACAGCTAAGCATATAGATATGCATACTGCTCCTCACATAACACATTACAGGAGATAACAAGGGTGCTAAAGAGCTATTGTTTTAAATATAGCATGTTGTTTGCTGTGTGCTGTTTCAAGTTGCATCATGAAAGTGGTGTTTACAGACAGAGTTAAGGATGAATCTGGATTCAAGGCTTCTCACATGGCCAGTACAGTCATAACCTGAAATATGACTCACTAATACACACACACACACACAGCTATTGTACAGCTCAAAGGATAAAAATGTCTTCAGCGTGACCCATCTGATTGGAATGCACAGACGCACACTCAGGCAGCAGTATCTTGAGCGAGCGCACTGTTTACCGTGTGGACTGGTGAATAATTCACCACCTGACTCCATAGGAAATGACACCTACTGGACACTGTCTTCCAATTACCTTCTCAGTGGGAAAAACAGCATTGATTTGTGAAGACGCTGGGTGTTAGAGCAGATAGTCAACATATAAACAACATAAATGTATTCCTGGGGTGTTGGTGTGAAAACTACCACAGAATTGAAATAATCTTCTCATGTTTATAAAGCATCATCATTGATTACGAGAGATGTGCTATTGCTGTTGAAAGAAATTAGACCTTTTTAGGGTAATAAAACTGGTCGACCATAAAATGGGTGAAACAATAGAGAAAAGTCATATGCAGTGACCAGAATTTTAAATAAGCATCTAGCAACCACCTACATAGCAATATGCTAGCATCCACCTAGAACTGCACACAGTAACATATTAACGACCACTAAAATATCTCAGCAACCTCACAAAACAAACTAGCATCATTAGTTGTGCATGGGAAAACACACTGCCTTCAGAAAATGTGCAAATATAGTTTGTGCTATTCTTTAGAGAGGATTTGAAATGATGAGGATAAGAGAGAGAACAGAATTCCGCTCGATTCAGAGGTCAGTTCAACAGCTCAATTTATTTTTTTTATTTTTTTGTTTTTTATAAACACAATACATCTAATCTGTTATATCACTAAAACAATTTGGGCTATATTACAGCTGAAACTGTTTCATATCTACTTACACTGACAAACAATAACTTCACGTTAAATTAAATGAGTTCATTCCACTCAAATATTACAGAAGGTTCATTGTACTTAATAGAAAAACTGATTATTTTAAGATGATTTTTTACTGAATGAGTTGCAGCAGATTGCTAGTTCCCAGCATGCATTGCATCAGAATGCATAAGAGAATGAATGTTGAAATTATGTCTAGTTTCCGTGTTTATGCACAAGATTAATACTGGGTGAGATGTGTTAAATGTTTAATATTCTGTTATGTTGGGATTTATATGGGTTTCTGTTACACCGCAGTTTTGCAGTGGTAAACACTGTGCTGAATAATAAAGCATTTACCCTCCAAAGTTTTGAGTTAATAGGATGTTAATGCAATAAAATTATGACTTAGTGCTGTCAGTATTTTAAATTAATTCCAATTAACATGGATATGCAGCACAAAATGAAAATGTATTAAGTTTGTTGTTTTTTTTATTTTTTTATTTTTTAGACTTCTTAGATTTTGTTAACTCAACAAATTTGATATAAACAATTAGCTCAAATTTGGATTTCTACTTGCCTTTTAGGGTTTACAGAGTTATCAGCAGATCAAATCATCATAACTTTAATCTAGCATAGTTCACAAAAATATGTTTCACAAAGTTGGGTCAAAATCTAAACTGATCTGTTCTTACAGGGCCACAGAGAACAAGGGGGGAAAATTGTCCTTTTGTACAATAAATATTAATTTTGACACTGTGCTGGGTTACTTGTCAAATGTCAAATCTGAGGACAGAGGCAAAACCCACATCAAAACTGGTTAACACTGTCAGACATTACAGCTAACCCTCTCTTGTCTGACAGTTTCACCTCAGTTGCCACCCAGTTTAAATCCTTCGATTTAATTAAGCTCAGTTTCATAAGAGCAAACCCAGAGTCCTTTGTTCTTAAACATGTATCTCATCTGTCCCCACAAAGAAGAAACATAAGGACCAAAACCCTGATCAAAACAACTCTCATTCAAACAGGATGCAGCAGCCAAATAGCATCTTGACCTCTTGAAGCTCAGCAGAGGGGCTGCTGTCATGATCTGTCTGGTGGTTAGTTAGTGCTATAAACATCAATCTGATGAGAAAGGCCTACTGGAGTCAAGCCCCCATAACCCTCAGCGTCCAGAACACAGACTAGTATTACTAGTGTACAGTACATTACACAGTCATATTCACAGCATGCATTACATTTACACATTACAGTGTTTCATTACATGCATTTCATTACAGTGTTTCCTTGCTCTCTTTTTGTGGTGGGACAAATAGACCCCGGGGGAATTTACTGGAATTTCTAAATTTGATACAATAAAAATATCACCATTTGATGCCATTTTTGATACCACATGGAATAACTGCCACAACTATAAGAGCATAATTTATTTTATTTGTATTGCAATATTAATAGAGCAAGGCTAGAACATGACAAAACTATACGAGGTGGTAAAACACTGGAGAAAATCTTATGGATTTGCACGTTTACTTCAGATTTCTTTAGAGAAGTATTACTCCTATTTTTACCCAAAATAGGGTGATGTGAGCATTAGTGAATACACTCATGTGATTTAAGTTTTTTTCATACTGGAAGCCAGAGGGCGCCCTCGTGCAGAAACTCCAAATATGCCTCACAGATTTAATAAAACAGGAAATCCCTAATATGGACAAAGGCATCCAGCTATTGCTGTAGCTGAATAAAAAGAAGATAGAAGCACTGTAATTGACTGAAGACCATAAACACACGACCACAGTAATATAAGAATAAACTATATTTATAATGTAATGATTAGTGACATAGCCTTTATTACTGTATAAAATACTATAAAACAATGATTCTATAATAAAAAGCCACATCGGATCGCAAAAGTAAGTTATTTCAAACAATAAACATGTTATTAAATGTGTTGGACAACATTTTTATGAATGTTCTCATTACATTGTGGTGTGCAAGAGGTTGCTGTCAAACAGAAGAAGAGAGAGACCCAGTTTAAATAGTAAAATAAAAAATTAACTCGAAAAGGAAGATCTATTTGTGTCAGTCAACATTGATATTGTGGCTAGCCGCCACAAATAAATCAATGTATGGGAAACAATGCATTAAGCAGATGATTTTATCCAAATTAAGTTTTATCAGCATACATCCCTGGAAACTGAACCCACAACAAAACCGTTGCTAGATTGACTTCTGATAGGTAGCATCAAAAATAATGGGTTGAACATTCAACCAATCATTTTTATACATTCAAACCAATAATTATTCATGCTGTAATGTTATGCATTGTCAGTCAACATTTTTTAAGTAAAGTGTTGACTATTTGCAAGTTTTATTTGTATTTTATTTGTAATTTATTTATTTTTCTGTTTAAAGAGAAATATGGGAAATATATTCAACTAGCTTTCAAAAATTTAGGGACAAAATTTTTAAATAAATTAATCTTATTCAGCAAGGATGCATTAAATTGATTAAGAGTGACAGTAAGGTCATTCATAATGTAAAAAAAAGATTTCTACAAGTCAAGTCATCTTTATTTATATACTGCTTTATACAATACTTATTTTGTCAAAGCAGCTTTACAGTGTTAGACAGGAAAAAAGTTTGTCAATAATGCAAGAGGACAACAAAGAGTCATTTTTCCAGCTAAGGTCAGTTCATTGATGATTCATTCAGTGATGTAATCATCCAGTTCAGCTCTCTTCCAATAAAGTACTCTACAGTTCTACAGTATTTCAAATAAACAAACTTTCTGTTCATCAAAAAATTCTGAAAAATAAATAAATAAATATAAATATATATATATAAACTGCACTGGCACAACCACCACGTTGCCCAACTCATAAGCTCTGCAATTTCTGTTGCATTTGAGAAACATCAAATGGCAAACTAAATGAAAAGCGAAAGTAAACTGTGCTACGTTTCAGCTGCACTGATGCAACAGTTCTGCGAGATCCAGTGAGAAGCATTTGAATTTGCCGCACAATGATACGGTTACTGCGCGATCTAGTAAGAATCATTCAAATTCTGCACAGAAATCTGTTATAAAAAGCACTGACATATGTCAGGAAACCAGAAGCGGTAACGTAGCAGCAGCAGCAGGCTTATTAGTCATTCATTTCTACTTTTTCCTCTTTATTTTGAAATTATAAAATCACTATTATAAAATATCATCAAGAAATCAGATTTTGTCAGAATTGTACCCTTTTTTGTGTATGAAGTAAGAACAGTCACAAACTTTTCTTCAATCTGCAACTAAATCACTTTAGTTGGTCAGTTCCATATGCTAGAAAAATAATGGTACATTTAATAAGAGTGGAATATATCAATTTTCTGTATATAAAAAGTCGATATTGCACCTGTTATTGTTGTTTAAAGTAAATTTTGTATGCATCTTAACTCAAGTTCAGTGCTTTACTCTCAAATCTGTATAAACAATAAACAAAAGAAAAGTAAATAAGAAATGAACATGAAATATTATTAGTAACTTCATTTATTAATGCAAAACAATAGTAATTTTATAATTAAATGATCTTTATTTTGAATACCCTCACACACCACCCCTAGCGCTACCGAATCTGCTCCTGGCGCCACCATCTGCAGAACTTAGTGGCACTGGTGCCACTGCTCTCAAATGTTAGTCAGGAGCCCTGAGGAGTCCGATTTCATTTATCATGTGAGAAGAGTGAGTTGAGTTGAGACTGAGGTGAGAAAGACAAGACCATGGTGGAAGATTTAGTTTTGAAATGAAATACAAAAGCACATGTTTGACAATATTTTGGATTTCAAAAAGTCTGCCTACTTTGCCATTTATCTAAGGTGATTTAAGGTGATTTAGATTTTTTTTACATTTGTTTCTTATTTATTTGGTTCCACAGTGTTTGCTGAATCTCAGTTTTTTATATTTAAACTATGTAAGTTATTTGTTATTTTATATTAATCCTACAGCATGGTGTATTTTTATTTCTTTTGTTAAAAATTAATGTTTAATAAGAATAAAATAAGTTATTTTATATTCAACTGCTATTTATTTTCAGATATAATAATGGACAACATGTGAAGAGAACTGAATTGTCTTCATGCCAGATTTATATATATATATTAAAAAAACATATATAAATTAAATGTAAATGAGCTCTTCTTTTGTGTGTTTTTGTAGCTAACTAATGAACTGTGAACACTGGATAACTTTGCTGAGGTAAATGCAATGTTACGTGACGTTCACAAACTGCTTTACTGGCTGGCACCTTTTCATGGTTGAAACGCTGAATGAGTGATTACATAAGATGTGATATATGTCGGTAAGTTGTACTGTACCTTTCATCATATCTTCTGATGTTCATTCATGTTTATTTTGGGCTATAACTTGTATTAAAGTGCCAGAGACTCGTGCTCCGCTTTCCTGTTTGAACTTGAGCTAATACACAGTTATCCACAATGCCACATTTATAAGCTTCAAAACGGCATTTACTGTATGAATTTTGTGACAGAACTGTAAGAATTCGAAAAATTAGACTTTGTTTCTTATCACAAGTAATGAACACAAAGCTTTTTGTAATTGAATGGGAAGTGCATTGTTTAATTTTGAGAAAAACTGCAGATCTGGCAAACCCTGGCTTGAACTACGGGTGATTCATTGGGTCAAATAGAGCCTGTTTTAAATGTTGCTATTTTATTTTATCTGTTAATGTGTTTTTATTGCATTCATTTCGACAGCCCTAAATTAATTTCTTCACATACTGTATGAGTTGTTGGGATGTTTAGGCCTCCTCTTGATTAACAGGATATACATAAAAAAAAAAAAAAATTTATCGGCTGATACTGATTATTGACCGATACATTAGTGTATCTATAATAATAATTATATGAATGAAATAATAACTTTGTGCTGGGGCAGTAAAAAGATTGTTTTTTCAAAACTTAAATAGTGAAAAGTAGTCTTGAAACATAATGCATAACACAACACATGGATCTTTTGGCACAAAACTTCCTGTGACTAGTTTTTCATATTGATTCTTTCTCTGTTTTCACTTCCTTTCGGCAAAGAACAGCCTTTTTCATACAGCCATTTTCAGGTCATCACTAACACTACATCCTGCAAACAAGACTCAAAGCCACAGTCAATGGCTAACACCTTCAGCAAAGTCTTAGTCAATACTGCTTACTTGGCAGCTAAACTTCTGAGAAACTAAAAAAAAAGCTGCTGTTAAAAAAAACATTCATCCCCTGACAGTTTTGGCCTGACAGATGCAATAAATACAAATGGCTTCATTGATGTCCAGAAAACTAGAGGCGCAAATGGCCCCAGTTCATTTAACACTCCAAATCATGTGGGATGGACAAATTTCATCTCAGAGACAAGTGATTTGTAGAGAGGACAGAAACAACAGATGAACCTATTGCTGTTCAAGGGCAACATCTGGGCATCCAATGGTGGCCAAGGTCCACGGTACAAAGAATTCCCAGCGTTTGGTGCTCGGACTTAGCATGGCCAAGATCCTCATTATGTTGCCTGTGAATTGCCAACCTTCAGGATCAATGGCCTTATGCACATGAAAACAGAATCACATCCAAATATGCCATGTGCCATTTTTCATGTGATGTCCAGCATGTCATTTGGAGCAGGCGCTTATTATGGACCAATGATCATAATCGGATCCATAGCTCTGTTGTGACATTGCTCAAGATGCTGCTGATATAGTCATCTAATCTACAGGGTCAGATTTTCCATAAATTTATGGATTTAAAATAATTTTAAAAGCTATGACATCCCCAATTTATTGCAAAATACATACTTACATACCCCAGACCCTTATTTTTTTGTCTGATAACCATTTAAATTATTTGACCCATCCAGATGAAAAATGAGCAGGCATCAGATGTCCCAGTATTGAGCTTATCTAAAATGCGGAATAATGGCAGATATTGAAGAGAGTGCAGACAGGTTGATATGTAGGAAAATTATGTGTCAAACTGAGATCTCTGAAAGAGGACACTGCAGACCTACAGAGCTGATAGGATGAGGCACCTTGTCACAGAGATGAGGCACAGCGTCGTTTCAGTGACCTTGACTGACTTCAGAGCCATAGAATATAAAAGAGGTGCTTCACTGGCCCCCGTCATCAGTGAAAAAGGACAAGCACTGTGATTGGTCCAGCTAAGAGGTGGGAGGATGTAAAAGTATGTGACCAGAATTCAGACTGGCTCCCTGAGGAGCAGCCAAACAGGTCATTCACTGCCTCACAAGGACGTGAGATCGAGCATGTCTATCTCTCCGAAAGACTGGGTGTTTTTTCATAGCCATGACACCTTCTAGGTTTAATTCTTTTAATTATTTTCTTACAGTAAGACACAGCTTGAATCAAAGTGATGCTTGCTACAGGCAGTAAATGTATAGGGCTACAACATGGGCCAATGACAAACAAGACAATCTATGATAAAAAAAGGGATTTTCTTATTTTTATTTTATTTTACACACATGCCACATTCTTAGAAATGTGCTTGTACACTACTGCTCAAACGTTTTGGGTCAGTACGATTGTTTAGCCTAAATTTTTTAAAAAGAAGTCTCTTATGCTCACTAAGTCTGCATTTATTTGATCAAAAATACAGTAAAAACATATTATGAAATATTACAACAACTGAAATAACAGTTTTCTATTTCAGAATATTGCTAAATTTAATTTATTCCTGTGATGTCAAAGCTGAATTTTCAGCATCATTACTCCAGCCTTCAGTGTCACATGATCCTTCAGAAATCATTCATTCATCAATGTGCTGATTTGCTGCTCAAGTAACATTTCTTCTTTAAACATTCAAGTTAAAAAAAAATTGTGGATTTGATTAGACAGCATGATTATTGCACAGGCGTGCCTTAGGCTGGCCAAAATAAAAAGCCACTCTAAAATGTGCAGTTTTACTGTATTGTGGGGTCCATGGGGTCCGAAAACCAGTCAGTATCTGGTGTGACCACCATTTGCCTCACACAGTGCAACACATCTCCTTTACATACACTGAAAAAATGGCAATGGGCAGATTGTTGAATTTGCACAAATGCATTTCGTATTTCCTACATGATTATTTTATGTTTCTCATCTAAACATATTTTAGTCTTGTGCCATTCATTTAATGCTGAAGGATGTTCAACCTTTTAGAAATAATCATGTTTAAATGAAAGAAATTAGTTATGTTTTCTCTGGAAGCTCCGCCCCCTGCGAACACGTCACGCAAAGGTAACTGCTCTGCTGCTTGCCAGTCCACCATTTTCTCTCTCGATTTGGAAGGTGGAATCTGCAAGTTATCGTGGTGGAACGTTAAACCCTGAAGGTAATTAATATTTTGAACTGAAATGTCATTGAGAAACAGTTAGTAGTCCGTTTGAACGTATTTTCACTTGGGTAAACGTTTTTATGTAGTTACCTTACTGATTTTATGGAAAGGCAAAAGTTAGTGCGAATGTTAAACGCTGGTTCGCGTTAACGGTAACAGCAACCCCTGTTTTACATCATGACTTGTATGAACGTTTTTCAAATTGTGCAAGTTACAGTCCTTAAGGCATATGTTTTCGTTTTTTATTCTGTGTATGACAACTAATTCGCGTCAGGGAGGGATGGCGCCAAATACTTTTGGGTGGGGGAGGGAGGGGATACTTACAGAACGTTAAAAGGCCGTCTGGCTGAACTGTATAATATTTTAAACTTGATCAAAAAAGAAAATAATTGTTATTCTCCGTTTATTGCGAATTCTCCTTCAAAGAAAGTAATTTCACTTGACGCCTTAATTGCAACGAATGGAAAAATCCTGTCAGGGAGTGAGTTGAGCCAACGGGGTGGGGGAGGGGATGTTACAGAACGTAATCGACTTAAATTGGGAAATACTGAAATCTCATAAAATGCATTCCACACTCAAATTTATTGTCATATTTCAAATCCTCACAAAAAATCTTACATGGTCTTAAAATTGTGTTTTATACTGGGAAAAAAAGTAAAATGTAAAAAAAAAAAGTGCTTCAGGTTGGCCCAACCAATACCCATGCGTGACTCAGGACACTGTTTCTATGGCAAATGAAGCCTCTAGCTCCAGTTGCAGTGACATGCTTGGCTCTCTAATGCTGCCTTCACGTGCTATCCAAATTGAAATAAATAATAAAAATCATAATTTTGTGTGTCACATCTATGTGTGTGCGCCTCTGCGGCTGTGCGCGCGAGTATTAAATTCTCTTTTGCCTCTTCCAGCCCAGGAAGGGTTTAAAATCTATTGAATGTGTAAACTATCAAAACAAAACTATGGCGGTTAAAATTGCAATTAATCCGCAAATCACATGCCTGCCGAAAGCCTAGTCAGTACGAATCACGGATAGACTACGATCTGTTAAAAACATTAACTACTGTTCACTAATGAAAGCTCATTTTAAGACTTATTGTTAACACTGTTACAATAAGAATTTATCAGTTTTTTTTTTAAGTTAAGAAGGAAATTGCTCAATTCTCTAAAATCCTTAACTAGCCTACCTCTGGGGAGATGTTATTGCTTTAAAACTAATGCATATTTTTTGTATATTTTACAGAGATCAGATTCATCTAGTCAAGTGCAATTTGACTGGCAAATGCTCTATAGAAGTGGTGAGTATTTTTGTAAATCTACTGCAAGTATATTTGATTGCTTTTTTCTATTTTCAGTATTTCTCTCTATTAGGGCTGGGTAAAAAATATCGATTTCTTGATTTTAATTGATTCTAATTTTTACGAACCGATATCGATTCCTAAATACCAGGATTCCTGTTTTCAGTTGACGAATGAATGGAACATTGTAGCGCACATCGCATCCAATAACTCACAATAATCTTTGTGCTTTGTTATTATTGATATAAAAAAAAAAGTCTCAGATTTCAAATACGTCCGTCTTCTTACGAAATTCAAAAACATAAATACAGTTTTGGTGCTGTGGCGTGAGATCACTCAGCTCAAGAGAAGCACATGATCTTCTCTTCCTCAATAATACCAGTTACAGCGCGAAATAAACATGAATGAGCATTAGGACTGTCAACGAATATTCTAAATTTGAATATATATTCGAATAGTTTTAAAAAACTGAATTTCAAAGGTGAAAATTAATATTTGAATGTGGAAAAACACGCCCGCGGTAGCAGAGGCGCAGCTGTGAGTGGGCGTGCTGCATGAAGCCTTGTTTATATTTTCGCCTGGCACCGCAGCCCGAGCCTCCGCTGACTGCGCGTGCATTTCCCCAAACGGACAAGGCATTGACACGCTCGCCATTGTACTATTCTTTGAAACGACAGGGGGCAACTCAAGTAATTGTCCTCTAAACCACCAGGAATCAGCGGTGCGGTGAGAAGTAAGAACACGCGTGACAATGTTTATTTTAGTACATCCACAAATATCACACTAGAAAAGAATCGTGCAAAAGTAAAACCCAGTAAACCTTGAGATTATTAGTAGAACAAAATATATGGATATGAGAACATGTACAGCTAATAACAATCTGTTAAATGTTTTCTTATTTCACTAAACATTTTGTTAAGTTTCGTGAACGTTTTTATTAATATGTTAATTAAAAAGGCTTATAATGCTATTTAAGGCTCATTTTGTAAATATAAGCAACTGATTTAGATGTGCAAACTGGGTGCCGGTGTGATGAGATTTACTAATATCCGTCTGCTCGGGCAGATTCGGCTCAAAGTTGTGCATCTTCGGATGCGGAGGCGCGCGCGCTGTTACACACACACAAAAAAAAACGGCCACACTGCAATGACGTCATTTTCACGCTCATGCGGACGCGTCGAGTAGGTTAAAAACAAGGCTTGAGGGACATCGCATGAGTAAGGTAGGTTAGATACAGCAGGTTCATTCACTGCAGGCTTCCACTGGTTTGATTATTTATGTCAAGGAAAAGTTCCATGTTTACCACAGCACAGCTCGCTCGTAGCGTTCAATGTCGGTTCTATATAGGCTACTCTAAAACTTAAATTAATGCATAACAAAAAATCCCCCCGGGGCCAGTAGATCAGAGTTTAGCCGGTCCCTTCTATATTTTTACTGGCCCTGAAAGAAATATACATACACATAAACATATACATGTTATACATAGCTAGCTAATGTGGCTTGGTTGCTAGCTGTGACATGACACTAGGGATGGGTATCGTTAAGGTTTTAACAGTATTACTACTCTTACCGATATTGCTTATTGATCCGGTACTTTAACAGTATTCTTATCGGTTCTTATATATATATAAAGATAAACAATTAACAAAATATACACGTTATATAGGCTTACACAATGCTAACATTACTTGGTCAGGTATGGTCTAAAAATAATTCTAGTTAAGTAATCAAATGTAAAATAACGCTGCATAGTTTATCAAAGATAGATTAATGCTTATTAAAGTGACTATATAGAGTGATTTTCTCTTTGCCTTTTGTAGTTTGATTCACAGTAATGGCGCATTCGACAGCATGTTTATTTAGACTGCTTCCACTTTAAGGCCGAGTGCAGATCTAATAGGCGACCGATGCTGCTGCACAATATTTTCTCCCAACTATTTCCATAACTACGTCCATTTTAGAAATAAATTGTGTTAAAGTGAATCTCCAAGCTGGTCATTTTGACATATTTTTGTGTACATTTGCTCGTCTCGTTGTGGTCTTAACAAGGTTTCGGAGCGCGCGCCGCTTCAGGAAAAGAATATCTTGCGCACATTTTTAGCTCTTTTTATTATTAAACGCATCCCGCAATTTGGAGCAATAGCTAGACCGCATTTTACAACAATCACCGATCGTGCCGATTCCGACGTTACGTTTGAGTTTTAGGGAGAAATGACAGCGTACTGCTGTGAAGGGAAGGAATTGCTCTAGACAGAATGTGGCTATAGTTATTAATGGTTTTACCTCAAGTATATTCTTTTTATAATGTTTGGAAGCCGAAATCTAAAATAAAATCAGACTAATATCACAGATCTAAAGTGTAACAGGTTACGTTTGAATGTTTAGTCCTCCGTCGTCACTTATTAGGGCTGTCGTGTTGTGCGCGCTGTGGAGATCTCTCACTCTCTCTCTCTCTGACTGCGAATAGCAAAAATACTGTACATGGCCTCTAGGACACTAGAAATGTCCTCTTTCTCGTATCAGCCTCGTAGTTCTTTGACATTTTAACACATTATAAATAATCATCGACACTCTTCGCACCACTGTGTATGACGTTTGCTGTTTGTTTTGCTGATGGCCAGTCACTGGCCAATCAACTAGCCCGACATACTCTTTTACTGGCCCCGGGCATTGCTTATGTCGAGCCCTGATTAATGTTAATAATATTTGTTTCAATCACTGAATGAAGCCTGCTATATTTGGGACAAGAGTCGCAACCTTAAATTGATTGCACAAAACTCTTGATCAGCACTCAACATTTGTTTATTGTTGTTGTTCATTTAAACCGTTACGCGCAGAGAGGTTGAGGGCGAGAGAGAGAAAGAGCCTGCGAGTGAGCGAGAGTGAGGTCTGCGGTCTTGGTCATTAGTTGATTTAATTGTTTTTGTGTAGGTAATACGTTGTCAAATATGTTTAAACTTAAATAAACTACCTATGCAAGTAGTTATGTCTCTTTGTATTAATTTGTCTTGTTATTGACGTAATGCGCATCATTGACAAAATGCGCAACCAGATGTTCAAATAGTTCGAATATATGTGGGTTTTTTTTTTAGAGGGAATATTCGAACGTCATTTTTGAGCAATTTTGACAGCCCTAATGAGCATCTGAAAAGTGTGTTAAAAGAGAGAGTACAACTTATCGAAATCCGTATCACGTCACATGGAATCGCTCAATCAGTGTTTCAACCGTGGAAAGACGTCAGTAAATTAGCTTGTAAACAATTTCATGAAACGTCACATTTACCTCAGAAAAACAATATCCAGTGATAAAATTTACTTGGAGTATTTTGCTAAATATATGCACCATATTAAATATTCATTATAATTATTTATGTTCTTCAATATTTAATGCATGTTTGAATAAATGGCAAGTTTTTATGACAGCCACCAATGCAGAAAAGTTGCCATGTATTGTACCTGATGTCCAAAATAATCGATATTGAATCGAATCGAATTGAAAGCTTGTGAATCGAATTTTGAAATTTGTGTCAATACCCAGCCCTACTCTCTATGCAAATGTTAAAATTGATTATTATTATTTTTTTGTCTCTCTCTCTCTCCAGTGAATGTGGCAGTGTAAAAGGTGCTCAGTAGCAGTTCCAAGTAGATTGGCATTACTAAACCATTATAAACTCAAACATCCACACTTTGGACGTACAAGCCATTATCCATGTACGTATTCAGAATGCCCATGCACATTTAAGACATGGAATGCTTTAATTGTACATCAAAGTAGAGTGCATTCTACACAAGAAAGTCAGACACTAAAAGATTTGTCTATATTCAGCTGCCACTTATGTTCATGCAATAACCTAGCAAATGAAAGGGAGTACTTTGTCCATATCAACTCGCATCTGAAGAAAAATGTAAATGTTAGTTGTATGTTTTCTGGTTGTAGTTTTCAGACCTGTATTTATGGAACTTTTAAAGCTCACAAGAGTCGCAGACATACACCTCACACCCTAGCTGATTTTAAACCAGGTATAGTGAAAACAACTACAGTAGCATCTCTGTCAGTAGATCATTCCCTTCCTGATGGTCTAGATGAGGACTGTATTGAGGAGGACTCATCTGGTACATCCGTTAACTGGAATGAGGACAAGGCATTCTCAGGTGCAATTGAGCAGCAGTTTGCAGCAGCCTTACTGAAGTTGGAATATTTGGTTCATGTGCCAGGCACAGCTATTGATGAATTCTTACAGGAAGTTTACCACTTAATAAGCTCTGCATCAGTCCCAGTATCTAGAAGTTTTGTAACTGATATCTTAAAGCGCAACAACATCCAAGTTGCAGATTCTGTAGTTGAAGAAATTACTACTGCAATTTGTGCATCTAACCCTGTTCCAAAAGCAATTGAAAAAGGAGGCCCTCTTGCTACTTCATATCAACGCAAACAATATTACAAAGAAAAATTTAGTGTTGTGGAACCAATTACCTACATACTTGATCATAAAAAGAAACGATCCTTTCAGTATGTCCCAGTGTTAAAATCATTACAGCAAAT
Source organism: Carassius carassius (assembly GCF_963082965.1). Lineage (NCBI taxonomy): Eukaryota > Metazoa > Chordata > Actinopteri > Cypriniformes > Cyprinidae > Carassius > Carassius carassius. The sequence goes on from NC_081784.1 coordinate 21,145,480, forward strand.
TTTAAATAGAAAAATCATTCTTGACAAGGTAATTGAAAATCATAGAGGGAAGGAAGACATTAATTTTGATCCATCTTTTGAATACACGTCCCCTAAAGATGGTTGGCATTTTAAAAATAACTGCTTCTTGAATGCTGATGAGTTACGAATATCACTTTGTCTGTATGTGGATGATTTCGAGACTTGCAATCCGCTAGGCACCTCTAGGAAAAAACACAAACTTTGTGGTGTATATTGGATATTAGCAAACCTTCCACCAGGATCTCACTCATCTTTATCATCTATTTATCTAGCTGTGCTTTGCAAAAGTGATGATGTAAAAACATTTGGTTATGACAAAGTTTTCGAACCTCTTCTGAAAGATCTTAAAACTCTGGAGGATCACGGTGTGTATGTCCCTTTATTAGGTGCATCTCTTAAAGGTACAGTGCATAGTGTTGTGGCTGATAACTTAGGAGCGCACAGTATTGCTGGCTTTACTGAGAGTTTTTCTGGTGATTACGTATGTCGGTTTTGCACAGCAAAATGTTGTGATATTAGGTTTCACTGTGTTGCATCTGGGTTTTTTAGCCCGAGAACTCAAGAGGTCCACTCAGACCATGTTAAAATAGCTTATGAGAACAGCAAACAGTGTTTTGGAGTTAAACGAGAGTGTGTTTTTACCAAAAATCTGACTCATTTTCATGTTGTCTCTGGTTTTCCCCCTGACATTGCTCACGACATATTTGAGGGTGTTGTGCCGGTTGAACTTGCTTACTGCTTGGCGTTACTGATATCAAAGAATTTTTTTACACTTGATGACCTAAATAAAGCTATATTGTCATTCCCCTATAAATGGTCAGACAAAACAAATAAGCCACATGTTGTACCAAAGAGTTTCTCAGGTCGGAAGACTATTGGAGGCAATGCCCATGAAAATTGGAGCTTGCTGAGGTTGCTCCCATTTCTGATTGGACATTGTGTGCCAGAAAATGAACCAGCATGGCTTGTATTGATGGATTTAAAAGATATTGTTGAGCTAGTAGTTGCTCCTGTGCATAACGATGAATCCATCTCATACCTTGAAAGTAAAATAGTGGAACACCGACAGAGGTACTTAGAGCTGTTCCCTGATGTGAGACTTCTACCAAAACACCACTATCTTGAACACTACCCTCAGATGTTAAGGTATTTTGGCCCTCTAACGGCTGTCTGGACAATGCGATTCGAAGCCAAGCATGGTTTCTTTAAGAAGATTGTGAAACACACCAGTTGCTTCAAGAATATACCTTTGACTTTGGCTTCAAAACATCAGCTGATGATCGCTTTCCACATCAACTCACCATCCTATGGTAAATCTAGCCTAGATGTACCTAATGTGTCCACAGTCCCAGTTGATGTGCTGAAAGATGAAGTGGCTTTGGCTATTAAGTCTAAATGCCCTAATACATGTGAAGTGCATCTTGCAAAGAATGCAAAAATTTGTGGCATAACCTACAGCAAAGGTATGATAGTTGCTCATGGATCAGCAAGTGGCTTAGCGGAATTTGCTGAAATTATTCAGATGTGTATCATCAATGAGAACTTGTTCTTCATCGTGAAAGTGCTGTTGGGGTGGTACAATGAACACTATAGAGCCTTTGAACTGAACCTGTCGCCTTCAAGAGAAGTCAAGCTTTTGGCACTCAGTGAACTCACTGACACCTATCCATTGGCCGATTACATGGTGGGATCAGACCGTATGGTGACCTTGAAAAGGCATATCCTCTTAAAAGGTTGGTTAATTAACCTAGTGGCAATTAATTTGTTTTCATGTATTTTTGGTATATGCATGCAATATGTTGGTTAAGTTTGGCCTTGAAGAGATACAAAGTCATAGTGTGCATGCTGACAACTAATTTCAAGGGCTCTGTCTTAGTCTGTCATTGACTTGCTAGACTTGTATGAGCATGCCACTTTATATTCTCAGTATATTTGTTGTTGCATATTGAATTTAGGAGTTATTGTGTAACAAATCAATTTAACTTTAATTTACTAACTTCCATGTGGGCCATGTTTTTTGTCTTTTTCAGGCACCAATGTAAATTTTCAGGTTGAATTTGAAATGATGTAGAGCTACAACTAGTCATCTGTTTGGATGTAAATGGTATTGTTTTAATGGTTTTAAGAAAGAAAAAAAAAGATATAGGGGTTTTCCCCCACAATATTTGACCTCTTTGGTAGTAAACAACAAATTGGTAAAATAATAATCAGTTTAATTGATAATGAAAATAATCATTAGTTGCAGTCCTAAAATTATTACTGTTTGATTTCCCGTTCTATATAGCTTAGTTATTTGAATTGACAAACCTGCTATCTCTACATACATGTTAACATTAGAAGAAAAAATGAAGATCAACAAATTAATAGGCCTTTATCACAGTGTGCGTCGTCACTTCCAATGGCGAATAGTAGCGTAAACCGACTTACGGTCTAGTCGCAATGTAGCAATGGCAGCGAGTACAGTGAGGAATTGTTGTTGCATTCCTAAATGTTGTAATAGTTTGTTTTCGGTTGCGGGCAACACTTCACAGAATCCGACTTACGATTGGCTGTTGACGAGTAGTCAGATTTTGTGAAGTGTTGCCCGCATACGTACTCCCTTTTAAAACTGCAAAACGTTTGCCTTCATCCCGCCGAATAGCATGAATCCACATTTTCTTCGCTTTTTCATCAGTCGGAAAAGAATGCAAACTGAGATATGGCTGTTTTGTAGAACTATTACAACATTTAGGAACACAACAATTCCTCGCTGTGCTCGCCACCATTGCTACAGACTAGACCAGAAGTACTATTCGCCATTGGAAGTGACGACACATGCACTGTGATAAATATATATATATATGCAAAAAAAAAATTTAAAACCTAAATCTTTTTCCATCTTCACAGATTGAGACAGACAATGACGGCCCCAGCCATTCTTAAAGTGATCCTTGGAGACAACAGCAGTCAAAGAATGAACTTTCAAAATGGACTTCCAGGTTCTCTCAGTGAACTTGTTACCGAGGTACAAAGACAATGTGGCGTTAAAACTAACTTTAGGCTTCAGTTTATGGATGCACTATTTGGAAACGAGTTCATGAACCTCATTTCAATTGATGAAGTTCAGGACAGAGGAACAATCAGAATTATTCCCATGACAGAGGCCTCAGCTCCACAGTGTGCTGATATCCCTTCAACTTCAGAGACTGCTTTCTGCCATCCCTCTTTGGATGAATCCTTATCCATGTCTAGTATGTGCCTTGAAACTGACACACTCTCCACAACAGAGTTAGAGACATCCAGTTCTAGACAATTTTGGCCCACTGTCTTCCGTGTCCCTCAGTTGTCCTTTGATGCAGAGCTGAAACTTGAGCGAGGCAATGCAGCATACAAAGAGAAGGGTACATTTCTTATTCCCGATCCTAAACTGAAGTCGAACATTCTTGAAGGCCTGGTTCAAGAAATTGTGAAATATAAAGTTTATGTCACTGATAAAGAGTTTAACGCCGTTGGGGAGGCCCTCACCTCGAAACATCCTTGTTTAACCGAAAAAGGCTCCCTGACAGGATATGCTGGTTGGAAAGCTAGCTTAAAGAATAAACTTGCAATTTACCGCACTCACTTGAGGAAACTGGGATGCCCTGAGGTAGTTGTAAACTCTGTTAAGCATAAGCCAGAGGGCAAAACAAGTGCTGCTTCTGCCATCAAAAGACCACGGCGATCGGAAGTTAATTACTGCCCCCCTCATCCCACCGGAGAATCTGATGAGAGCCTTGAGAATCTGAGAGTGGCGCTTCTTTCAGATGTGAAGAAAACCAACAACAGGAAGGTGATTGGGATAAAAATGGACAAGACATTTTCATGTAGAAGATTTGAGGTGGTTCGTGACACACCCATGATCCAAGACTTCAGGGCAAGATGGCCAGCTCTTTTTGATGTAAGCGAGGTATGTCTTTAATGAAAACTGTTAATGCTAATAGTTTTTAACCCTTTTTCAGTGTATAGCTTTACAAATTGCGTTTCAACTGTATTTTGAAATGCATTTATTTATTTATTCTCTTTTCAGATAAATGCTGAATTTAAGCGTATTACCACCATATCCCTACAGTCCAGATTTTTGTCACAAATCGATTTGCTGTCTGACAAACTTCTAAAAGTCTTTCAAAAGCGAGGAGGGCAGATGGGAAGAAGATTGCAGACCATCATGGAACCCATGGCTCAAGTATGTCAGGATTTGGTTTGTGTATACACATTTTATTGGGGAAAACACTGCTATATAATAGAGAACTGGGGCTGGTTGCACCATCTGGATGCACACCCAGTTGTAAGACTAGGTTGTACGTAAAAGCATATTAAGTCAGTTGGGAATAGCAATATGGCCACTCGAACACTTCGGGTGGCTTAACCTCGTGCTTTTTTTGAGTTTAGGATTCCATGAGCAATCCAGTCATTTATATAGATCAGTGGGGGTAAAAATGTATTAAAAAAACCTCTGCTCTGCTTGTCACCCATGGCCAGGATGATGATGTCGATATAGGCCGAGAGTGTATTATCAAGGGGCTCTGCGTATACCTCAACGAGGACCCAGACAATTTAGTGAAAGAGTATGTGGTAAGTTCAATTTATCTTAAAAAAAAAAAAAAAGCTCATTAATCAACCTGCTAGTTAGATAATTGATCAGTCCCTTTCACAGGATTTTTTTTTCACGGTTTAAAATGACTGAATTTGCTGTGAAAATATACCACAGATAACACGTTATTACTTTTATTAACCATTGCAAGTAGGGATGTTCCGATCAGGATTAATAAGTTATACTTAAGTGCTCTGTTGAATGTCAATGCTCTGTTTTTTTTTTTCCTCAAACAAGTAATACTACATTTTATTTACAGTAATGCTATAGATTGTGGTTTTAATTGAGAATCAAATAAAAAAGCACTACAAATATTTTTACAATTTAATAGGCCTTTAAAAACAGGCCTTATGGAGAACACTATCCATATTATGATTAGGGCTTTGACTTTTGCCCAAAAATCATATTCGAAGTTCGTTTGTATATTAAAACGAATATCCGAATATATTTGAATATTTATTAATAATATTTTGACCATTAAAATGCCTTCTAACACAGTCACGACTGTTTTTTTTATTTATTTTGATAAAAAATCAGACCCTGGATTAAACACAAACAGTATGCTTTCGACAGGTTTTATCCACTATTCTTATCAAAAATAAATAAAATAAGCCAGTCAGGCTAAGTAGGCTACTGAAAAGACAAAATAAATAAAGTTATGTCCTATTCGGTAGACCTCAAAACAAGCACATCCCACCAGCCATTATGGCCCATTAACAGATTGTTTCCCTCACATATTCTACCAGCCAGCCATTACCATAGAGGCCATTACTGACACATTGTTCAGCGATCTGACAGCAATTACCAAGAGTAGATTTCAAACTCCTCGTCAGACGCGATTGTCGTAGGCGCTGGTGCGCGACCATTGTTTTTTTTTTTATATATATATATATATATATATATATATATATATATATATATATATATATATATATATATATATATATATATATATATATATATATATATATATATATATATATATTCAAAATAGGCGCTAATGTCTCGTCTGTTTGTGGAGGTGCGCGCCATAGACGGTGCGCGCCGCAGTCTGCAGATCTAGGCGAAAGTATAAACAAGGCTTCACGTCACCTACTGGAGCCCAGATGGCCAATAATAGCCTTGCTAATGAGCTCGCGATTCACAACTTCACCATGCGTGAAAAAGCCTCGCAATCTGAATCGAAAACAACGTTTACAAGCAAACACATTTACATAAAATAATGCCCATAAAAGGTTTGAATATTAAAGGCTGCCTAATATTCGTTCAAATATCATAATTTTTTTAAATATTCGAATTATATTCGAATAACGAAGTTCGAAGTCTAAGCCCCAATTAGGATACGCTGGCTTATTAAAGAGCCTACAAGATTTAATGTCAAGCTGAACTAGGGGTGTGCAATATGACAATTTTTGATCGTGGATGATTAAAATGTCTCCACAATCTGCTTCTGAAGAAATATCGTAGTGTCGTGCATGCTGGCGCCTCTGTCCCAACATACTGAACAACACAACGTATATTCACATTAAATGTTAACGCAGAGGAACGGGACACTGCAGTTCACAAAAGTTCATAATTTGCATGTGCTTTAATGCCTTGTCAGTTAAACATTTAATTTGCGCACTGATGCACTGTTCTAACGTGTGAAGCTCACGCACTAAAAGCCTGTCTAATAGCGCCTGGATACTTGACTAAGTTATCTTTCGAGTCTTTATTGTGCTAATACGGTCAAATACACACAAGGTTAGTTCAATTGCATCCTCAATTTTCAATTTTACTTCACAAAGTGATTTGTGTGTGCTTGTGTTCACCTGTTCAGGAAGTTGCAGTGACATAGACAGTTACATTGCAGTTTAAGTTTCAAGGGTGTAAAGCCTGTTTATGCCATTAGGAAATTAAATTTGGTCAAATAAATGTTGTTTTAAAATAAATTTTCGTTTAAAAACAGTGCTCATTCATCAGTGTATTACGTTACCATTAGAGATGCACACAAAGGTTGAATTTCCAGGTATGTCCCTCTTTGGCCATTCGAACGATTCACTCGTATGTATTTTAAATGGCAACTTATACACTTACGAGAATACTTAATTAGTTGTTTGAAGTGATTACACATTAATGAGAACATAATTTTGGAAGAACAAAGTTTTTTTGGCAAAAAAAAATCAACTTAAACTATTACACATTGTTGCTTTAATTACTCGCGTCTCAACTCCCTCTGCTATTGTATGCTACCGCGACAAAGCACGTCGGTACATTATTATTGGTTATGGTCTGTTACTGAACTGATACCAAATCGTCCTTGTCTGCATCGCGATGCATCGTAGAAACAATTAATTTCGACACCCCTATTGCATATGGACGTATATTTTGAGAATTATTCCACATCGTCAAATAGCATGTTTTATTAAGTTAGGTGCAAAAGATACTAATAAAGTTTCAGAAAGGACAGATCCAACAAACCATTCTGTGATTATCCATCTGCCTGCGGTAAGGTTGCTGACCACTGCACAATTGGATATCTTGGATCTAAACTTGTAGGACTACCATCCACAATCCTAGAACTGAGGTCTATCAGTAATCTGTAATCAGTCATCTGTCTTTCTTGGTCTTGTATGGTTATGTACAAGTTCAAATTTTTCATGATATCTACATTATTAAATTATTGAAATTGCATTTGTTTGAATGTTACTAGAGCAGTGCCCGGTGTTCTGTCGAATCTTATTATGTCTGTGCATTCTGCAGGATGGTGACGAAGACTTCCAAAAATCAACAGAGGAGACCACAGTGGGAATATACATTCTCAAATTGCGTGACAGATCAGACGACATCGGGATTGTCCTGGAAGGCCAGAACATCTTACAAGGCTTAGACAACTTTGCATTAGCTACAGCAATGCTTTTTGGCCTTATGTATGCCTTGAATCTGAACTACCCACCTGAAATGAAAAGTACATTTGAGGTACTGCAGAAGATAGTCATGGAGCTGGACGGCTCCACTCTATCGAAGAAAGCACAAGTTCTCAGAAACAGACTCTATGAGTGAGCTGTTTCCATGGTCTATTGGTTAAAAGGACACTCTGATAGGAGTCAAGGTATGCTTTTGACTACTTGATACTGTTCACTTCTGTAGGACATACATAAAAATGAGTTGTACTGTTCAAAGAAATGCATCAATTTGACATCTCATATGATTTTAAAATTGAAAACAAAAATGTTATGTTTTAGACTACTTGATACTGTTCACTTCTGTAGGACATACATAAAAATGAGTTGTACTGTTCAAAGAAATGCATCAATTTGACTTATGATTTTAAAATTGAAAACAAAAATGTCAAGGTATGTTTTTGACTACTTGATACTGATACTTTTCCTCTACACCTGTTTGACGGTGTATTTGTCTTTATGTTTGTTTTGTTGCAGTTTACTGTAGGAATGGTCATTACTGTTAAACTTTTACACAACGTGTTTGACAGTGCCTTGTCTTTGACTTAAAGTTATGAGTAAATTAAATGAGTACTGATGTGCTGTCATTGTTCATTGACATTTGTTCATGGAATCTAAGCTATTTTTAACTTCAAAAATGTTCTAATAGCACTTAGTGTAAAAAAATTTAACTTTAAAAAAGAATACAGCGATTTGATTTAAGAAACGTGTTTGCTTGTCTTACTGCTTTTAAGCTGTACAGTAATGTTGTTAATGTACTTAAAACTAGTGGATGTAAAAAATACATTTATAGATTAAAGTCAGCTTATAGTATTCTAAAACCTAATCAGGTTAGTTTTATTTATATATGAATGGAAAAATATGAAAATCATGTTTATTTAACATGCCCAAATTATGTATCTTGAACATATATAAATCATGTTTATTTAACATGCCCAAATTATGTATCTTGAACATATATAAATCATGTTTATTTAACAAGCCCAAATTATGTATCTTGAACATATATAAATCATGTTTATTTAACAAGCACAAATTATGTATCTTGAACATATAAAAATCATGTTCGTTTAACAAGCACAAATTATATAGCTTTAACATGTATAAATCATGTTGCGTAAACCTAACTTTATTATGTGCAACCGATGTACATATTTTTTTTATGTTAATCCAACAGGTTTTTTTTTTCAGTGTAGAGTTGATCAGGTTGTTGATTGTGACCTGTGGAATGTTGGCCCACTCCTCTTCAATGGCTGTGTGAAGTTGCTGGATATTGGCAGAAAATGGAACACGCTGTCATATACGCCGATCCAGAGCATCCCAAACATGCTAAGAGGGTGACATGTCTGGTGAGTATGTTGGCCATGCAAGAACTGGGATGTTTTCAGCTTCCAGGAATTGTGTACAGATCCTTGCAACATGGGGCGTGCATTATAATGCTACAACATAAGATGATGGTCATGGATGAATGGCACAAAATGGGCCTCAGGATCTTGTCAAAGTCTCTCTGTGCACTCAAAATGCCATCAATAAAATGTACCTGTGTTCGCTGTCCATAACATACGCCTGCCCATACCATTACCCCACCGCCACCATGGACCACTCGATCCACAACATTGACATCAGCAAACCGCTCACCCACACGATGCCATACACGCTATCTGCCCTGTACAGTGAAAACCGGGATTCATCCGTGAAGAGAACACCTCTCCAAGGTGACAGACGCCATCGAATATGAGCATTTGCCCACTCAAGCCAAGATGTACTGCCAAATTCTCTGAAACTCCTTTGGAGATGGCTTATGGTAGAGAAATAAACATTCAATTCATGGGCAACAGTAGACATAATAGACATCCCTGCTGTCAGCATGCCAACTACACGCTCCCTCAAAACCTGCAACATCTGTGGCATTGTGCTTTGCGATAAAACTGCACATTTTAGAGTGGCCTTTTATTGTGGCCAGCTTAAGGCACACCTGTGCAATAATCATGCTGTCTAATCAGCATCTTGATATGCCACACCTGTGAGGTGGATGGATTATTTTGGCAAAGGAGAAGTGCTCACTAAAAAAGATTTAGACAGATTTGTGAATAACATTTAAGAGCAATAAGCCTTTCATATCGCAATATATATTGCAGAAAAATAAAATATCGCAATGTCATTTTTTCCCAATATCATGCAGCCCTAATTCCAGTACTGTTGTTGGCCGTTTCCGACATGTGCAATCCAATCATAACAGACTGGGTCATGGGACCAATCAGAGCAGAGTAACATTATGCAAAGGAGGGGTTTGGAAAGATGGATATTTGAACGAATCATTTGACAGTTTTTTAAAATAACGTAAAGTTAAATTAAGTAAAAAAAATAAAAAAAAAAATAAAAAAAGGTTTAAAATGTACACAAAAATTCCTTCACAACAAAACTGTATACTGGCCCCTATTTTTACTGACTTTCCTTAGAGTGTGAAGTCAGCAGGCTAGTTGATTAATACTGGATGTCAGAGAGTGATTCATTTGTAAATGTGTGCTAAAAGGGCTATTTCGCTCCTCAGCGTCGGGCTGTGCACATATTTGTGCGTTCATGTGTGTTAAAATCAAGGAGGAAACGTGTGACATTTCCCTGCTGAGATTTGCGAGCGGCAGTAGCCATGTTTCTCTGGCCTTCTGTCACCGTGTCAGAGCTATTCCTGCCGCAGCCTAGAGCGTGATCCCATAAACACACACATTCACAGAGACTCGGCCTATGCAGCGCTAAATGTAAATAATGCTAAATCTGACCTCAACAGTCAGTTGACTTGTGGAAAATAATAAATATCTGTTCATGACAAAGCAAAAGTGTAAGTGTTTAGAGATGATCGGTGTAATAATGTAATAATTAAACAATGCTAATGACCAGATATCTGGACTACATTTTAACACACAACAGGCGTGAGCTATAAATAATCCAAAATGCAGCTCACTTAAAGGGAAAGTGTGTATCCAGTAGCAGAGCGAGTGTGTGTGTGTGTGTGTGTGTGTGTAATATAAGAGAGCTGCTGTGTGTTCACTGTTTGAGATTGAGTCAGCATGTCAACTGTCATTAGTGCTTACTGATCTCTGATTCATGCCTAGCCCAGTGTGCTGCTTCCACACTCAACATTCAGCATGAACACAGTCAGATCACTGCTCACTTACTCCATGGCAAGAAGGAATGGCATGCACTTGTACTTCAGTGTTTGCATATGTTCATTATGTTCATTCTCTATGAAAACTCTTCACTAGGTATCATAGAGCAAACGCCTCGGAGCAAATAGCATGAGGTTCAATATGTCCCAAGATATTTGAAGACCAGCATCATTTGACAAAAGTTTAGCCACATTTACTTTAGCAAGTTTAGAAGTTCAACTGCAACAAATTATCACTGTAATTATTAGAAATAATCGAACATCAATTGAACCTTTATAATTACTGACAAGATGTTTTATTTGCCTAATAAAATGAGAATTTTATGTAATGACTGTAATGATTTACAGAAAGATCGACGGTTGGCCACAGATGCTGTTGTCATGGGCATTATTAGAGGCAATTCTCATTATGTATGTATAATCATAGCATATATCTAATCTGTTAAACTAAAGTGAATATTGCAGGAATAAAAATGGGAAGCAACTAATGTGTCCATTTTCTGTTTTGAGGACTGACTAGACCTCATCTTTTATGCAGGTCATTTTCCAGGCTGGTTTATCGTTGCGGCTAGGGCTGGGTGGTATGACGGCCTATACTGTTACCATGGTATAAAATGTCCACCATAGTAGATTTTTATTTTTTCTGTGTACAACACGACATGTAAATATGTGAGCGTGGTTAGCTAACGTACAGCGAGCATGAGACGATGCCATTTGTCAAAGAAACATGGAGAAAGACGAAAGAACGGAACAGAACAGGAGGATCCACAAAGGATTCAGTTTTCTAAAGTAATGTTTTTAACATGATATTATTGGAACAAAGGTGCAGCAGTCAGCTGCGAGTGCAGTGAAGCACCTGGACAGTTTAGAGGAGCACACAGACTCACAATGGAGGAAGTGTTATGAATTAAACTTACTTGATGACAACAGTTCATATATCAACGTCGTAATGAACAGAAATCTCACGCAGTGAGAGGCGAATATTAAAGACTCAGGGTGTGCAGAGGTGGGTAGTAACGAGTTACATTTACTTTGTTACATTTACTTGAGTAAATTTTTTGGATAACTAATATTTTTGGAGTATATTTAAAGATGGGTACTTTTTACTCTTACTTGAGTACATTTTTGGGGAAAAATCTGTACTTTTACTTCGCTACTGTGGGCGACGCTCCTCTCGTTACTTTATCTTAATGCAGTTAATGTTATAAATGCTTCAGTTTATTCCAAACGCGCCGTCTACTTTTCTCTGGGAAATTAGCGATGCTCATTCGCGAATGATTCATTATTTTGAGTCAATTCTGTTCAAAGGCTTGATCAAACCAAATGGCAAACAAGTGAATTGGTTCATGAATCAGTTTGAATGAGTCGTTCAGTTCCCTGCCGCACGCGCTGAGCGTCTGAAGCGGTTCACTCAGAGTAGTAACGTTTAACATCAGCAGCGTTGAAAACGTGGCTATGGAACTCGCTGAATTGAAAGCAAATCTGCAAAGGTTATTATTTGCTAGCGATGGAGATCCTTATTAGATGAACACCGCGTGTGCTGTCTACTGTTCAAAAGGTAATAACTTGGGCTACATTCGATTACAGTACACGATACCGCTGTGACATTAGTTTGTTGTACGTGTGATTTATAACAGAAGGGAACCAAGTTGAATGCAGTTTCCAAAAGACAAAAAATAGCCGATTAAGATTTTATTAATTTTAATACAATCACACCGGTGCGAGTACTTCACTCGCTCGCTGACTGAATACCTCTTTCTGGCGAATTCTCTTGTCAGAAACAACAAAGTGCAGATGTGTGTACGAATCTGTAAATAAGATATTGATTTCACAGTGTTAACAGTTTCAGTGATTTTAATGGGAGTTTCTGAGAGTGATTGAAATCTAGACTGTCAGTGAAAATGATCTTTAATAATGTAAATGTTATTTGCTCTCTTTCTGAACAATGAAAAAATAGTAGCAGTTTTTATATCACATTAACTTTCAATGTTAAATTCACATTTAATATAAAGTCAGTCGTATTAAAAATGTTATGGCATGACACCTATATCTGCTACTTAAGTAAACAGACAGGGTTTTAAAATAAATTACATAATTAGGCTACTCTGACCATCGCATATTATCATTATTAACAATTTATGAAATGTGAGAATCGAGATATTTCATTATATAGTTCATGCGTCTGAGAATGTTTCTAATAAAAATGAAAAAAAATAATAATAATAATGCTGAATAATAATTTGCCAATATGCTGTTGTGGCTGCTGTGTGTCACATGACGACCCCCCTATGCCTAGACACAATTAATTATGATCTTTCCACAATATTTACGCTTGCAGAAATATACTTCTGCGAGCAGACAGAAGATGATCTGTCTGTCAGGAAAAGGAACAGGATCCAATTGCGGTTGAATGAATGACACGCTTATTGATAAAACTCAGAGGACTTAATCAGCACGAGACAGTCAGCACTCCGCAAGAAAGGCCAGCTTGGTGATCTCTTCGGCGATAGCCGCACAGCAGCGGGGAACAGGTGGCAGATCAGCACTGGAAAGCCGTAGTCGGCGTCCAAAGGCAATGCAAAGGTAAGTGGAGTCAGCCGCCTGGTAGATGTGGGCTACTGACAGGCAAAGCAGGGGAAAAAAACAAAAAAACAGGAACAGCAGATCGACTAGACAGAGGGAAAAAATACAAAAACGGAGTCAGCAAACTATGGCTAGCAAGGAGAAAGCTTACTTTAACAACGCTTACGGACTGACACAAGACAGCAAACACAAGGGCATGATAAAGGGAAGATAATCAGCGTAAGACAGGGTGCAGGTGAGGGAGAAAACGTTAACAGGGATAACAAGAGGGGCGGAGAAAACATAGCGGGAATAGTGAAACACCTGGCGAGCCAGCAAAACCTAATCATGTGCTCCAGGACAGAAAAAGCCTAAGACCCCACTGAAATCATGACACTGTCAATGTGCATTTGGTTCGTTATGTTCAGATGTTCGGTAACTTAGCGGTCATGTTAGGAGTTTCCTCTCTTCTCTGTGTCAGAGGTTATTTATACATATATGATACATACTTTATAATTTATTTTGTGATGCAAATCTGAATTTTCATCAGCTGTTACTCCGGTTTTCAGAGTTATGATCCTTCAAAATATAATTCTAATATATAGATTTATTACCAGTGCTGGAAACATTTTTGCTGCTTAATATTTTTTTGGAAACTGTGACATTTTGTTTAGGATTATTTGATGTATAGAAAGATAAAAAGAACATCATTTATAGTAAATCAACAATTGGAATGATTTCTGAAGGATTATGTGACATTGAAGACTGGAGTAAAGGCTGATGAAATATATATATTTATACACACACACATACATTACATACATTTTATCTATATAAAATCTAAATAAAAATAGGCTCAGTACAGTATATATGACCCAAAGTAACTAGTAACTAACTACTTGAGTAAATTTTTTATCCGATACTTTTTTACTCTTACTCAGGTAACTATTCAGACTTTTACTTGAGTAAATATTTCTATAAGTACTTTTACTTTTACTTTTACTTGAGTACAGTTTTTGGGTACTCTACCCACCTCTGAGTGTGTGTCAGTCTTCACTGGACTGTAATCAAATAATAATGTGTAATAAGGTGTGTATAACTTAAACTACAGTACATAGTCAGCACTAACAGTAGCTGAGGTTCAGTTTGCATGCTGCTGCTCTCCTTCACTATTGACTCTTCCCTCTCTTAATTAAAGGTCCAAGTGAAGGGGAAATCATCACAAAAAGAAAACAAAAACAAGCACCTTAAAAATGCAGTATAATAAGCTGATATCAGGGAATACATTTAAACAATATAACTAGTATTAATAGTATCCTACAAAATTTAAAGTAAATGTAATTTATTATGATTAGAAAATTTTAATATAAAATGATTGAAGTAATACTAACGTGATTTAAAAATAATTCAGAAAAACCTTATTTAAAGTTTATTTGTACCTACAAATTGCATTTAATATCTGAAAATGCATGTTGGACATTCAAGTTTGTGCGGTTATCATTGTGGTGATTACTTTAAGTTCGGTTGTAGGACGGTCTTTTGATTACTTTTTTTTTTTTCTTCATTCAAGTCATGCAGCTGTGCTAATGTCACTGCAGAGATCAGCAGTGATGAACTAAAATTGTATGTCCAAAAATAAAATGCGTATTAATTATGTGTAAACACTAACCTTATATTTATTTGCTACTTATTCACTTAAAGGTACAGGTTGTAGGACCTGCCACGACAGGGCGCACTATCAAAACAATAACAATCGCGTGGTTTGATGACGCTAAGAAGGAGCGTGGAATGATGGGATTTGTTGTCTTCTACCCAACTGCTGACGGCCATCAATCAGACGGAAAGATAAATCACGGATTTAACGAGAGTTCAACAATTTGCGCGAGTAGATTACATACAAAGTCAATGCAAAGACGGGATCAGACTATGAATCAGACACGTCTTCGAGTGGGTCTAGAGACGCGATGCCCCGCGTTTGGCTTGTATGCACCATAATACTAATCTTGTTGATCGTTATAATAGCATACGTTTTCTGTAAAGATACAAATCGAAACAACTCACCTGTCGAGTAAAACACGAGCGAGATCGGCATCTCTTTCTAGTTGAAGTTTGTCGCGAAGCTACTTCCACATTTGTCCACGACACTGTTGTCATGTGGTTTCTACGTCAGTAGAGGCGGTAACAAAGGGTAACTAACGTCATTGACAGGCGACTGAACTGCCCCGTGTCACTGTTTAAAATGGGAATTTTCTCATGATTTACAAGTAGTTGAAAACAGAGACATTGTTAGGAATCAGCTGGACAAAATATATAACACTAGCCTAGTGGTTTTTGGATATTTTACTGCAAATATGTAACAAATTGTACCTTTAAATTAGTTAAGTTCTGTTAAATTCTGTAATATACAAATATATTTATTTTTGCAGTAACATTTGCCCTAATAGCAAAAGGAAGAATCACTTGCTATGACTTTCCTAAAGAGGAAAACATATCAAGAGATTATGTTGAATGTCAAATTTGCAGTCACTCCCTCAGTTGTTGTATTAGAAAGCATTGTTACTAATTTAAATTTAATGCCAAGGTAAGAAAACACAAAGTATAGTGCGTGTGTGTGCGTGTATGTGTGTGCGTGTGTGTATGTATGTATGTATGTATGCATGTATGTGTATATATATATATAAAGAGAGAGAGAGAGAGAGAGAGAGAGAGAGAATTTATACATTTACCTGTATTATTACATTATCACATGCACATCAAAAACAATAAACTGGCTGATCACTTCACATGTCGGTCAGAATTGTGCATCTCTATTACTGGTTATTACATCATCCACTGGATGCCACTCTCTCATATGCGTGTACGACAGTTTGCAACAGATAGAGATTACGGGTAATACATTTTTAAATATGGATATTTCTCGTGTACAAACACATCGCTTCGCTTCAGGAGACCTTTATTCACCGCCGGAGCCGTGAAGGGCACTTTTATTTTAATAATGGATGGATGCACTTTATTTTGCTTCAAAATCTGGATCACTATCCACTGCCATTATAAAGCTTGGAAGAGCCAAGACATTTTTTTTAAATAACTCGTATACACCTAGGATAGCTTGAGGGTGAGTAAATCCTCAACCCCTGCAAAGCAGAAAGATGTGTATCTTGTCTGGGGAGACAGAACAGTGACACCTTTCCTTTCCTAATTAATTCCAGGTTTCCTGTGTTCTTTTCCTGGTTAATGACAGGTTTGCAGCACACTTGAAGACCCCTACAGCTGTGACTTAATATTATTTGCACACAGCACAGAGCATGCTGGATAAATACAGTTTACAACCTGTGAATTGTGTGTATCAGCAGTATAGCTCAGAAAATGGAACCAAATAATTTTTTTAACATCCACTGTTTCTTACTCTGTTTTGGGAAGCAGCCATTAAAACAAAAGCTTGCAACTGAAATTTCATTCATAACCCACAGACCACGCTTTAGAGACCACACTGCAGTTTTATTTAATTAGAGCTCACACATGCCTTATGTATGAAGACGTCTTTTGTGACTCTCAAAACTATTTTGTAATGATTTATTCAGTGTTAATTTTGCAGCAAACAAGTTGCTTTGTTCTGAGTAATGGATGAGTCAGTTTCATTCTGAGAATAGTCTGCTCATCGAGTTAAATAATAAATACACTAAACTGAACAAATTCAGATGTCAAGAGTCCCTTACCCATACTGTAAACACTTATATGGTTATTAAAGAACTTTAAATTAAATAAATAATTGGAAAAAATATACAAAAAAGTAATAAATAATATTCAATTAAAATAAAACCGTTTATTTAACTGTTTACCACAATTTTTATCCCAATTCAAGAACTAAAAACCTAGTAAAAAAGGCACTCTTTTTAATACTTTGTGCCACTGATTATGTACTGTTTGTACAATTTTTTTAAACAATTTTTTTCTCTCTCTCTCATTTGCCATGACTCCAAAATGCATGTGGACCCAGAATATATTTATTTACATATAAAAATACACAACAAAACATGGTAATGGAGTGATATTTACTGACATAAACTACAACACTTAAATGTAAAATGCCACAGGATTTCCATGAACATTTTTGAGGGATGACAGAAATAAATAACTGAATCTTTGTTTGGCATGGTTCTCTGAACTGCATTTTACATATAGCACTGTCGTACACTGTGAAAATATACAATTCAGACAGACAAAATGATATCTGAATTAATCATCAAACATCTAACACTGGTAGGAGTCATTAATAAAAAAATTATGTGAACTTTCTTCCGAAATACCATCTCATGAAGAGATGCATTTTCCCATTTAGCATTTCAGCCTAAGTGCTAGGTCTGACCTAACACCACACACGCTATGCATCAAATCGAAAATCCTGAAGAGTTTCATCCAAGCCTTAGGTAAATGTTCAAAGCACAGCACTGAACTGAGCTAAAACCCCAGGTGACAATGGGCTTTTATGATTCTAATATTACAGACAAGACATTTACAAGCCTCTACAGACTCCAGAGGGAACAAGCAAGAGGCATGAAAGACACAATCATATCGCAGGGCCTTACATCTACAGTTACTTCCTATGGGAAGACTAACCGAGATTGACAATTCAAACAGGGAGCAGTGTGCTGTCTAAATAATCAATCTAACAAAAGCCATCAGAATGAGCAATCTCCACATCTGTCTCCAGCCTGTTTTCTCTTGAGATGCAATGATAAAGTTATGTCTGTAATCTTTCCCTACCATGCATATCACTATATCTGAGAATGGGTTGAGACAGACCACAGCGGCTGACATCAAATCAAAACACATATCTACACTAGAGGTTGACCGATTTATCGGTTTTGCCGATTAATCGGCACCGATAGTTGATTGCTGGAACAAACGGTTATCAGCAAAAATCCAATGCCGATAATTGTCCGCGTTTCGTCCTTTGCTGGAGCGGCTGAAAAGGCTCTGTTTTCATTATACAGTGCGAGAGCGGCCTCTAGTGGCTGAATCACTGACTGCATGTGCTGTTTGTTTAGACACGTGACGCAGCGCTGAACAGAGAGAGACACTTCAGACAGAAAATACTGATGCTCCTCAGAGCGCCATTCACATAGTTTAACAATAAAATACATTATATTTGCCCCGAATAGTTGTTAAATGTACATAATGAATTTATTGAGCAGCATTTCCATCAAAACGTTTGTTTTTCTGTGGCTCTAATAAAGTCTGTATGCTTAATTTATACAGCTATAATATAGATCGCTCTTTCTGTTTGCTCCGTTTTTTAAACACTGAACTTCAAACTTATTTTTGCCTCATTGTTCATTATTGAAGTCAGCTTGTGTTCGTTTGGTGAATAAATAAACTGTTTTAGACCGCTGCTGGAGTTAAACGCAACACGTCGGACTGTGTGTGATACCGGTGAGTTCTACTAGACTCAGAGCTGCTCTTTTATTTTGATTAGATAATCATTAAGTTTTCAAGAATAGAAGCAGTTAAAGTGTGAGTATTCATTGTGCTGGTGGAATTGTAGGGCTCTATGTTTTCACGCGAAGTAGAAAACGCAGACGGAATTATGGAATCCATTCATAAAGACGGAATTCACAGTTTAGCCTGCGTGATGCTCACAGTGATTTCAGCGTCTGCCATCTCACTAAATGAGGACATAAACATATGAAGAACATCTCCAGAACTGCTCTGAGAGTCACTTCATGAGCATTTGACCATTGGATTCGAGCAAAAGCATCATATCACATACACAGAATTGTAAAGGTATTCATTTTGCAACCCGTCAAAATAAAAGTACGGTTTTGGAGTTTACTGTTCAGAAGAATGTACATAGCCTACTACAACTACTAAAATCAAACAAGCATTATTTTTTAAGGAATAATCACACAACATTCTTTCCATGTTTCCATGTTTAATTTTAAGTAATTAAAAGACAAATAAAATTTATGTTTCATGCCTTGATTTGATAATAACAATAATAAAAATAAAAATACACAATTTTTGAGGGGAAAAATCATTAGGCTTCTTTAAGAAAAAAATTAATTAAGTTGTTCAAATAATTAGACATGCTAAAACAGATTTGGTAACAATAAAAAAATATGGTGAGAAAAATATAAAACATTTCATAGGGCCCTAATCATATAATTTTTGTTAAACTTACATTAAACTGATCTGAAAATGTGTTAATTAGACTTAAACTTTAATTTAACAATTAAAAAGGAGTGGAGTTAAATTAAAATGGAAAAAACAGAATCTAAAAAAATTAAATAACAGAATTTGGAAATAAATAAAAGGGAATTTAGGAAAGAATTAAACAGATTTCATAGGGCACTATTAGAGTGTGGTAATTTCAACATTTACTATTACTGTTATTATTATTATTATTATTACTACTACTACTACTACTTTGTGTAAATAAAGCACTATTTTAGTTTTTTTTTTTCAGTATCTATTTTAAAAACTATTGGTTAATTAATCAGTATCGGCCAGTGTGGTCCAACCTAGCTATCGGTATCGCAAAATTCAATATCGGTCGACCTCTAAACTGTGATAAAAGACGACTGATCACTCCTGCATATGACAATTTCAAAAAGAAATATACAGTTGCATTATTTCAAATTTTTAAATGAAGCAAAGATTATTAAAGTACATTTTACAAGAAAATTCTATTTAAGATTCACACGTCTTTCAAACCAGAACTGCACAACCATTTAAAAACATATGGTGGCATATTGTTTTTTTTATATTTTCTTCTTTTTTAAAAAACATTATCTTTAAAAAAAAAAAATCTTTGGATAATGAACCTTGAAGAATGTCTCCGTTACGTATGTAACCCTCATTCCCTGAAGGAGGGAACGGAGACATTACGTCAGTGACTGACAAAATCAGGTATCTCGCTAGAGAGACGAATCGCCTTTGAGTGTTAACAAAATGAGCCAATGAATATTGGCGTGCGAGATTTGCACGCCAATATTATAAAAGGAGAGCGCGTGCGGTCGCACAAACAGTTTTTCGCTGAGGAGCCGAGACGGTGTGCCCCGGCTGTACAGTGGTGGTACAGCAACGTCTCCGTTCCCTCCTTCAGGGAACGAGGGTTACATACATAACCGAAACGTTCCTTTTCAGCCAGTCACGTTCAACGTTATGTCAGTGACTGACGAAATCCGTATGGAAAATGCCCCTATTCCTGACCCCCTCCAGTGCCCTGCGAAAGCCGGCAGTCCCCCCACACCAGTTGGGGCGGAAGACAGGACAGGGCTTAGGCAGAGGAACCCACACTGATGTTTCGTACAGTGAGAATTGGATAACACTGGGAAAGCGTACCCAAGTAGGGGGACGCCGCGGAACCACATCCTGCACGTAGGAGGTAACATGTGGAATTACACATATGGACTGGATGTAGGGCAGTGCTACATATGGAAGTCCCTGTGGTAGACTCAGGCCACCTGAGGTGAGATAACTACATAGCAGGGATGGCAGAGAGACCTCTGCCAGGGAAAGACACGGGCCCACCATGAAGGAAGCCATACCGTGGAAGAATACACGTGTGGGATCACCCCAAAAGGAGGAATCACTACACACGGGCACCTAGCCCAGCCTAAGGACTTCCCGGCGGGAAGTACACCAATAGACGAACAGGTTTCACTTCATCGCGTAGGCGTGCCTAGTAGAGGGCGCTCTAGCTGAAGTGATGGTGTTTACTACCGCTGGAGGTAAACCACCTAGAACCTCCGCGTCCCGTCCAGAGACCATACGTGGCGATTCCACAGGTCTGGGCACGGGTGCCAGAGGGTGCCCCCACTCTAAGAAAGGAGATCCTTCCTCAGGGGAATACGCCAAGGAGGGGCTGTCACAAGGAGCATCAATTCTGGTAACCAAGTCCGATTGGGCCAGTATGGCGCCACTAAGAGGACCTGCTCCTCGTCCTCCCTGACCTTGCACAGTGTCTGTGCGAGAAGGCTCACTGGGGGAAATGCATACTTGCGTAAACCCTGAGGCCAGCTGTGTGCCAGTGCATTCATGCCGAGGGTCCCCTCGGACAGGGAGTAGAACAGCTGGCAGTGGGACGTGTCCGGGGAGGCAAACAGGTCTACCTGAGCATCCCCGAAGTGTCTCCAGATCAACTGGACAGTCTCTGGGTGGAGTCGCCATTCTCCTGGAAGGGCGGGCTGTCATGAGAGCTTGTCGGCTGCACGATTGAGCTCGCCTTGGATGTGAATGGCACAAAGCGACCTCAGATGCTTCTGAATTCAAAGGAGGAGATGGTGGGCGAGTTGCGACGGGAGCGCAGACCGCCCTGGTGGTTGATGTACGCAATGCCTCAATCTGAAGCGCCGCAGAGCAAGCCACACTGCCAGCAACTAGAGGCAATTGATATGCCACTGTAGGCAAGGCCCTGTCCAGGTGTCCGACGCTGCGTGCCCATTGCACATGGTACCCAAGCCGATGGCAGAGGCATCTGTTGAAACAACAACATGCCTGGACACTTGCACTAGGGGAACCCCTGCCCGTAGAAAAGCAAGGTCCGACCATGGGCTGAAGGTTTGGTGGCAGGACGGGGTAACCAAGACCCGGTGCGCGCTGCGTTTCCATGCCCATCTCAGGACTCGATCGTGAAGCCAACGCTGAAGTGGTCTCATATGAAGCAACCCAAGCGGCGTGACAGCGGCAGCGGATGCCATATGCCCCAGGAGCCTCTGAAACTGTTTCAGTGGAACCGCCTTCCTGCCTCGAAACGACTTCAGGCAGTTCAGCATTGACTGAGCACGCTCTGTCGAGAGATACGCCATCATGTCGACCGAGTCCAACTCGACACAGAGAAAAGAGATCCGAGGCACCAGCATCCGCATCACAGAAAACCAGGGGGCACGATGTGCTGGAGGAGTGAGGGGCTCATGGAGACTCCCTCGACAGGGAAGCCCTCACTGTGATCCTCAGATCACCCTGACCATGAGCCGAAGTAGCCCTCCTCGTAAAGGAGGAACTAGAACGGGGCATGGGGAGAGGGACTCCTCCTCGTTTGATGAAGAGGAGCCTTATCGCAACATCGCGATGGTCATGTTCCCACAGGGAGAACATGATTAATCTACGAACGCTGCTTCAGCGTGCTCGAGGCCCAGGCACGAGATGCAGTGATCGTGACCATCAGATGGAGCCAGGAAGTGACCACATCCAGAAATGGACGAGTAGAAAGACATCTTTAAAAAGACACCCCGTCACTCGTGGAGCTCTTTTATAAATTGCTCTTTTAGAAATTGCTCTTTCAGATTAAACACTGAAGTGTTACCCCACTGACGTGCCGTAACACCAACGCTCGTTGAATTGCCTTGTCTTGACGACACTCTGCTCAGGAAGCTGAAGGCTCGACTCCAAAGTGAAAAGCTGGTGCATGGGCATGGTGCGCGATGCAAATCTCGCACGCCAATATTCATTGGCTCGTTTTGTTAACACTCGAAGGCGATTCGTCTCTCTAGCGAGATCCCCGATTTCATCAGTAACTGACGTTACATTGAACGTGACTGACTGAAAGGGAACTGTTTTAGTATGTAACTGACTCGCTCTCAAGGCCAACCAAACTGTCAGCATATAAATTGAAGTTAACTGGCCCTGACATTTGATAAAGCATTAGTCTACCTACCTCTTACTTTTCATATACAAGAAGCCAAAGCCTCTGCAACAAGAATGGATGCATCCTCAGCTCATCAGAGAGAGTCTGATCACACATGCACACTTTCAAAATATGGTTTGAATCATGACAGTTCTTTCATTTTAACAAGGGTTTTGTGTTTTTCTTTCTTTTTTTGTGGTGGAGCTAAAACTGTAATATATTATGCATAATAAAGAAAAAAAATGTTTTTCATTTTTGTCTTCAGGCTAGTACGCACTCAGTCTTCCTCACCCACAACAGTAAAGCAGCCCACTTCACCAGCCAAAGGCAAAACTCCAGTTTTCACTATTCCAACATCAACTAGAAAGAGGCCACATTAAAGTTTTTACTTTTGCACAGCAGTATTTGATCTGTACATAATTGAGCTTTAATGCATCCATGACTTTGTGCTCATTTTTACTTTGAGGTTGCTTAAGTCAGCCATCTAGCCGCTTTCCAGCAGATATTTCTTCATTTAAAATGATATACCACTAGGGATGCAACAACAATTTTTTTTTCATAACCGATCCGATCGTGAAACTTCTGATTATCTGCCAATATTGATCCATTCCGATACCAGCACAGTTTTTTTTAAATCAATGTAGAATTTCTATCCTTCTCTGTGTTGACCTGATCGTCACTCTTTTGTGTTAAACACAATCTACTACATAGTGAAAAATAACAAATGAAACAAATATATAATCAATGACTAAAAATACTATTATAAACTAGGTTACTGGATAATTCAACAGCAAAAAATATTCACATGTGCAAAATAATTGTATAAAATCTAGTGAAACATTTTTATTTACAAATACAAGTGATTAAGTCCAAATCGGATAAAATGTTACACATTGCTCTTCATATTGTTTTAAAAATACATTAATACAATTTTTTTTAAATATAAATATATAATTAAAAAATTAATAGACATTTATTCAAATGTATAAAACAGTAATGAAGACAGCAACATATGATAGATAGGATAGGATAGGATAGGATAATACTAAAGACTCCAATACAGAGCGGCACAGAGTGCTTATGCGCATCCAGAATGATGAGCTTGAAACAACACAGAGTCACAGTGTGCAGGTTGGGCAGCCCTCCGAGTCCGCATAGAAAAGTTAGTACAAAAGGAAGAGATACTGATACGTAGTTTATTAAATCTGTGCGTTAGTTTATTAGGCCTTTTCTTTTAACAGTTTTAAACCTTAGTTACTGTGCGCTCTTGAAGAGAGTTTCATCATTTTGTCTGTAGAAACCGAACGCAACACAACACAGTTTGCTTGCTGAATGGAGGGCAGCTGTGGCCTAATGGTCAGAGACTTGGACTAGTTACCAGAAGGTTGCCGGTTCGAGTCTTAATGCTGGCAGGAGTTGTAGGTTGGGAGGGAGTGAATGAACAGTGCTCTCTTCCACACTCAATACCTCTGGCTGAAGTGCCCTTAAGCAAAGCACTGAACCCCCAGTTGCTCCCCGGGTGCTGGATCTATAGCTGCCCACTGTTCCGGGTGTGTGTTCATGGTGTGTTCACTTCTCACTGCTGTGTGTGTGCACTTGGATGGGTTAAATGCAGGGCACCAATTCCGAGTATGGGTTACCATACTTGACATGTGTCACGACTTTTTCTGGACTTTTAGAAGAGTTTAAGTGAACTTGAATTTAATGACTTCAATATTAATCTGTACCTCACATTAAACTATGGAACAGCTTCAGAACACTTGAAATATAGTGCATGAAAACTTTTTGGTACTTAAAAACTATAATGTTTTTGTTCCTTTCATGGGCCTCAAGAATAACACAATATTATATGCACAATATCATATTTGGAACGGTTCGTTTGGTCAATAGCAGATCTGGCAGAAGATTCTGTGTACCAGATCAATGCATCCCCACTTACAAGTAAAGTAATTTTAAAGATAGGCTCAGGTAAAAGAATAATCTCAGTTTAACCTATTAACCTGACCCCCCATTATGGGACTCACAGCTGAAAGTGCTTTACCTAACTTAAAATTGTAACCGTTTCCTACTTTTCCTACTAGTGTGTTACAAACATAATAGAAGAGCTTTTGGGCTTTAAATTTTAACAACCAGATTTGTTAATCCTCAAAAATATAAAAAGTTGTAAACACTGAAGTGCCTTGATTTTTTTTTTTTTTTTACCACACTTAAATGTTTTTATTTGATACAAAAATACATGAAATCAGTACTGGAGCAATCTAGAAAAGTAATGGGTTAAAAGTCACATTTCTCATGAGTTTCTATTTCAAATCTGAATAAGATTCATGAAAAATGAGACCCCGGCAAATATTTTTGAGACTATATCTAGATCCCCCACCCCCCCAAATATAAAAAAATATTTAAGGCTTCTACAAACTATTTAGTCATTAAACATACCACTGCAAAGTTTTTTCAATTATAAAACACTAGACAGAATATAAGTGATTTATTTGAGCACTAGAAAAATACAATAAGAATATTTTGAGTAAGAAAAATAAGAATAATAAGAAAAGAAAAAGATTTAACTTTGTATGCCAATAACAGAAAATCCTGAGATTGCTAGAAATGCAGCATTTACAATGAATTACAATACAAATAAGTGCTGATGTGCTGATGCAGGGTATATACAGAACTTCTTAAGTTGAATTTAATACATTTTACTACCTTTTTTAATACCTTCAAAATATTTTTTAATCCCAGCGCGACTTCAAGCTGCAACTGTAGTGGCGTAAATTAAATATCTTTCCAAATGGAATAACATATTGAAATATATGTAATAACATTTTATGAAAAGCCAAAAAGCCCCAAATCTAAAAATTGACAGGTGCATGAAAAAACTGTTTATGCCTGCATTGTCCATCCTTAAGCATTACAGTAAGTCTATAACACTATGCCCATCACAAGCCATGTCAATGTTAGTCACAAAGGTGGTACTTGGAAAGCCTAATCTTTTCTGAGCGGGTGAAAGTTTTTAATCTCAGTCTCTCTGCAAATCCAGCGTCAACCTGTGTCTTGTTTACAAAGGAATCTGCACTGAAATGAAGCGATCAAAAGCTCAATGTTTTACTCATGTGAGCTGGAACTTCATTAAAAATAAAGTTCAACCACGCATTCCTAATATTTGAATCCGAAGGAAGGTTATGCAGCGACTGTTCCTCCATGACTAGGCACTGAACAATATTTTGTGATCTTTTAACAGGATGTTAATTGCTGGGTTGGTCGATAAGAGTTAGCGTTAGTTTTTATTTCCCTACTATGTCATGCGTGAATCAGTGGATGGGGCTACAGAATTAGACGTTGATATTCTTCTGTGGAGGCGTTGTTTAACCAATCTATTACATAGCCCAGACTATTCATCGACCTCTATATAAACAAATTCGAGAGTCACTGGTCCAAAGCATATATATCTGCTCTGATTCACCATAAGACTCAAGCAGAAACTCTGGGAAAGCTATGTAAGACTTGAGTGATTTCCTCTGTGGTGATCTGGTGGGCTTATAACCTGCTGAAGTGTGTTAACAGATTGAAATGCCAACCAGCCAGTGAATTAGATGCACTCCAGAGCATACTGTTAGGTGAACTGAGCAAGCATTTCTTTCAATGCTGTTTCATATCGTAGTCAATCATAATAATCCCATCTAGTGAACACTGAATCCTACCCATCCTCGCCACCAGATTTTCGCTAATCGTGGATTCTGAATGCATTGCCACAGATTTCGCTTTTGCTTCGCAGTTTTTCGTTTGGTGTTTTGACACAAACTTCTTGTGGGGGCGGGCTTAACAGTGATCTACTCTAATTGGATAGTGAGCTTTTGATGGACAGGTGCTCTCTGACCGGGAAGTACAATTCTTAATTCCATACAAGACCCTGTCCAATCTCAGCAAATCTAGGAACATAATCTTAACACAAGCAAACAGATCTTAAGCAACGCTAGCTGCTGACTGCACTGATAAGCAAATAAGTGTGTAAATGTGACACTGGTGACAACAGCATATCCAGCATATCCCTCAATCATGCACCACAGGACAAATACTTTTCTATGAAGATCACAGCATGACACTGATCTGAAATGTGTTTTCAGACACAAAATCCTGAAGCTTATATCTAGACACGTAGATGGAGTTCTCAATCTGAAGGGGTTCTGTTAAATTTTTAAATCATGTTAGCATGTTAAAAATGTTTTGGTATTTGACTTGGTATGAATAAGCTTTAGTGGTGCAACAAAGTACATCATAAAAGCACCAAATATTGCAAGAAACATCTGACTGAGAAATGTCGTCATGAACTATATTTCTTATGCATTCAATGCAGGAACTTGAGTCTGATATCTTATTTCTAAAAGTTTGACAAGAACTGAAATCTCCCACCCACTGCCTCTGACTCAACATGCCTTAATCTAGCAAAGTCTGCTGGTGAAAAAAGGCACCTATGTGTGTGTGGTACATTCACACTGACAACTGATATATAAATCCTTCATAGAACTCAAATTAATTTGGATTTGCTTGTCCACTTTCATAAAGAGAGCTGGAAGCACAAGCTATGAGCAGGTTGGATGAAAACTGGGGACTGGGCACTTTCTATGCATAGAATAGATGTAAATATGGTAAAATTTTAAAAGGACCTGAGTGCAGCTTACGTTATTATGTTAATAGCTAAAAGACTGAATAAATAAACATAAGAGAGATGTGTAGAAATTTGTGAATGACCAGCATTCCTAATTCTATGCAGATTCCGTATGGGCCTAATTAAGACTCCCAACAGCCTGAAGAAAGAAGCAGACACATTATAACACCAAACAATCTGTATCAGAAAATGTAACACATATAAGCATGCTTCAGGTTGGAAGCAGGCTGAAATCTGAGGTTCACTACAAATAGTAACTTGAAAGATGAGAGAGCATGGCCTGAGACGTCACCTGAGACTTTAAATATAAGAGGCTGACATCTAAATCGAATTTAATAAGGGTGAAACAAAACAGAATGCTTGAAACTGAGGACTGAGGGCCATTCTCCAGTCCTAGATGCCTGTCAGTGGGCTTCCTGACATCTTTCTGTCTCTATGGATTAATGAGTTCACATGTTAAGCTCAGACACTTCTGCTTTAGTAAGCAGCCTGCGAGTCATCCACATCCATTTGTGCTCTCATGCGCTCACACACACGTTTGTTTTTGTGAGAAGTGGTGACATCACATAGCCGTAATGGTTTTTATATTGTACAAACTGTATATTCTATGGCCCTACACCAACCCTACCCCTAAACCTAACCCTCACAGGAAACTTTGTGCATTTTTACTTTCTCAAAAAAACTAATTATGTATGATTTATAAGCGTTTTGAAAAATGGGGACATGGGTTATGTCCTCATAAGTCACCCTCTCCTTGTAATTCCTGTGTCATACCCATGTCATTATACAGAGTTCTGTCCTGATATGTCACAAAAACAAGAGCACACACACACACACACACAACCGTAAACACAGTTGCACAACAACGCACTCTTTCATACAGACTAGGGCTGGGTATCAATTCAGATGTCTCGATTCGATAATTTCGATTCAAGCTCTCGATTTGATTCTCAATTTTTTTTTAATTACATTAAGTAAATATAGTTTTAATACAAATGGTGAATTTACAAAAAAATATTAAGAGACACAGGTCTGTATTTTAAACCTTTTCTTTTTTTGTATAGGGTCTTTTTTAAACAATAATAGGGCAATATAAAATGTTCTTAATTTTTCTGGTAATCAGATGAAGGCATACCATTTTTTTTATCCTAGTGAAATGAAAAACTATTTTATATTTGGCAAACAAAGGGCTGCACAACAGAGGTTTACTGTTAAAATTAAAAAGAAAACAAATGTGATTATTCCTTTTAAAATAAAGATTTATTAATATTTATTATTAGTAGCAGTAGTAGTATTAGTAGTAGTAGCATTGTTGTTACATTGAGTCTTAAGTCTGATAAACAGTAATATATTTTTTATAATTTCTTCACGTGAAACTAAACTTTTATTTTGACGGGTTGCCATGAGGAACTTGCAGCTGCTGTGTATGTCATATGATGGTAGTTTTGTCAGATTAAATGGTAAAATGCTAATGAAGTGACTCCCAGAGCAGCAGGGGATGAAATTTGTGTATTCATATTATTATAGTGAGACGTCAAAGGCTGAAAACACCGCGAGCATCGGCCGTGCTTGTGTAAACAAAACGTTTGCACCATCCGCCATCCATTCATTCACTGCGGAAATAGTGGTGCCTTTACGTGTGATGTCAAAGACTTCCACAGATTAAGTATTACTATAGAATTTTACCTGAGCATTGCAAATCGCGCATATTGCTTTGTTCTTGTCAACTTTATCTCCGCCATGATAAGCACTGAATGAGTGACAGGCTTCCTGTTTTAACATTGCGCAAGGTAAATAAAAGGGTGACATCTAGTGGAGAAGACTAATGAAAAGATTCAAATTAATCAGATCTTTTAAGTGTTTCCTTATTAAATAAATATTGGAAAAGATTGATTTGCAGCTTTTGAGAATCGATATCGAATCGACGTCATTAAAAAAAAAACGATTCATTAAAAAATCTTTGAATCTTTGAAAATGACTCTCTGGTGACTTATTAGGGCTGAAACTCGATTATCGAGGCAAATGCCTCTGCCTCGAAGCCTCTTTTAATTTATTTTAAATCTCATGTCAGGTTCTTTCGCAATGATGTTTTTTAATGTGACACAACGCGTTTACGTCACCCACAAAGCGGAAGGAGTCCGATATCGCATACTGCAAGGAGTCAGTAGTGTTTTGATTTGAGGGCGCGTGCAAACTTAAAGAGAACGTCCTAGCGTGTGTACATTGCAAGATAGAGCTGGCATATAGGGCCCTATGATTTCCGCGATGCAGAAAACGTGGAGGGAATAACGGAATCCAGTCATTATAACGTAATTTACAGTTTAACGCGGAATGGCACAGAATTTGCCAAATTTTGAATGAATTAATCAAAAATAGGCCATTGCACTTATATCAAATCACGATATGGACTAATATCTGTAAATATTAAGCCGGAACAGTCTGTTTAAATATGAATCCTGCATGTTCTGCATGTCTCTGTTAATGAATGGAGCAGAAGCGCGTCTTCCTTTATTAACACACTGAAGCGCACGTGACACTCGCGGTGATTTCAGCATCTGCTGTCTCACTAAATAAGGACGTGAACACATGAACAACATCTCCAGAACTGCTCTGACAGTCACTTCATGAGCATTTGACCGTTTGATTTGAGTAAAACTAGCGTCACATCACATACACAGAACTGTAAAGGTACGTCAACCCGTCAAAATAAAAGTCTGGTTAAAGACAGCAGAATGTACATAGTTTGATACAAGTTTGATAATTTAGAGTTTAAATTTAGCACTTAAGAGTGCTATACAATCTACAATCTAATTGTATGTAAAAGAGCAGCATCAACATTCTTTAAAACTTCTGCATTCTACAAAAAGAGGGATTAGAATCTTAATTTTAAGTCAACTTCAAATTTAGAAAACGAATACTACTACGCTTTGATTGTCACAATGCTAACGTCAACTTTTTTGGCTTGTTGCCTAGAGAAATGCCATATTTGACTTATTAAATTGTTATTAATAATTAAAATGGCTTTTTAACCATCAAATCATGTCTGCTTCAGTACATTGTCTACAAGATATTTGCACAGTCACAAAATATTCATGGGTCAGCTGCCCTGAGTCCATAGAGTCAAGGGCTATATTTTATAGACAGTAGCAAACGCCATTCAATTCATTGCCCTGGATATCTTTGCAGAGCACAAATAACATTTTAAATATGAAAAATAATTTTTTCTGTCTTTAGCCAAGAGTCTAAGGAGCTTGTTTTAATTATCTAATTGCCATGGTTTCTTTTCACATGGAAAACCTGGAACACTGTAATTAGCTAAGTGGTCTTAAATAACCACAGAATAAACAATAAAGGGCACACTGTCAGTTTGACTTAGTCTCTTGAAACAGCAGGGTTATAAAAGTCAAATTAAATTCAGTGAAAATGCAATTCAGATAATTATTTCTAAACACATAATAAATGTTAAAATTGTATTGCTGAAAACACGATACTATGTAGTACTGAGCTGTGTAGTTACACCATTGAATAGTTTTTCACCATTTTTGTCTTCAAGATTTTTTGGACAGGTCTGAAATCATGTCTCGATGATGCACTGGAGCCTCTGAGCATGGACCCTCCCCTAACACTATAATACGAGGTGTGCTGGCTGCGCTGCTCAGACCGATCATTGAATGACATCAAAATACCGTGTGAGTAGGGCTGGGCAATTTTCCCTATTTTATAGATTAATTCAAATTTATTTTTTTGCCACAATTGTATTTTTTTTAATCGAGGAATTGCGATTTTGAACAGAAATATTTCCAATTGTTAGAATTAGACACTATACTGTATTGGTGATAACAGTAAAGAGAAAAAAAGTTCCAACCACGTCGGTGCACGTGATTAATTGCTTACGTGTGATGTGCTCTGTGAAGGAACATAAATATAGCGCTAAGCAACATTCACACAGAATGCGCTTTTGTATTGAAAAAAGATGTGATGCGGGCAGTGGAATAGGTAAAACATGCAAGAAGATGGGAGTGAACTTCTTTTAACCTGTGCGGCATGTTTTTAGATTGCCGTTTCATGCATAAGACACTGCAAGAGATGCAAGCACAGCAGTCAAACATATCCATGTATACACAGAAAAAAAAAAAATAGAAAAGCAGCACTCTAGAATAAAAAAAGAGGTACTACTGTATTTCTGATATTTCATCTTTGCATCATGGTGACAGGCTGAAAGATGCTGTTCTTTTAAAGAACATTTATTGTTAATAAAAGTCTATTGGTGTTATACCTTCGGTCATTTTGAATTTGAATTACCTTGACTTTAGAGATTTCTTAAAATATTTTTTTCTCGTATTATTTCTGAACACACAATATGACAAGTTTGTACAATATGTAGTTGTAGTTTTGCATCTTTTCTGCAAAGATATCAAGAGATTTGCTTAAAATTTACATCATGTTGTCAACTTAATGTGTGCTGCACTTAGAATAGAATTTTATTTAACCTGTTAACCAGAAACCCCCATTATGGAACTCACAGCTGAAAATGACCTACCTAACTTAAAATTGTAATAGTTCCTGGCTTCAGTGTACTACACACACAATTTTGGTGTCTTTGGAAAGTCCATCATCCAGAGTTGATAATGCTCAAAAAGATAAAAAGTTATAGACAGTGAAGTGCCTTGAATTTTTTTTTACCAAACTGAATTTTTTTTTATTTCATATAAAAATACATGAAATCAGTCCGGAAGCAAGGCTGAACGTCACGTCTTATGAGTTTCTATTTCAAATCTAAAGAAGATACCATGAAAAATGAGATTCCTGCAACCATTTTCCTGAGACTATTTCTAATTCTGTTTGTGAAACTGTATGCTACAAAACCATGCTGGTTTTTTTTTACTAAAAAGATGCAGTTTTCTGAGCACGAGTTATTCCATAACGGACACAAACAATCCTGTTCCTGAAGAACTGAAACATAAACAAAGGAATTATCATCCATAATACAACGTTATTGCTTCGTTGGACTAAACATGCTCTATGAGATGTCGTTCAGTGGACCCTTACCTTTCTAACTAAACCGGGATTTACAGCTGTGGATGTGTTTATGACTCGTTATTACGACGAATCTGGTATGTACAGCATTTCCATTGTTCATGTTTTGATGTGTACTGCTTACACAAATTTAGCAAATACAGTCTTTAAGCTTTCCATTGAAAAACAGCAATCTGTTGTCGATGCTTGAGGCTTAGATCTTTATAATGATACATAGTTTGTCAAGATAAATTGTCACGTTTCATTTAATCTATTCGTAAACACTGACACGTGCAAACAAAGAGTGTTCAGTGTGTTGGCGTCCAGGTGTGGGTTAACAGGTTAACTAAAGGGTTAATAAAGAAAAAGTAACTTGGATCATGTTGTAGTTACATTTTCAAGTTGACTTGTCAAAAAAACAAAAATAATCTGGAAAAATCAAGATTACATTTTTTTTTTACAAATTCACCCAGCCCTACGTGAGAGATATGAGAGCAGACACTCCTTATGCATTCGAATCTGCTTGCGCGGTACTTTGATATCATACACCGATCAGTCTGCTCACTATTGCTTCAAGTCCAACACACCAAATAACTAGAGCACATTAGCATCTGGTTCGCCCCCTCAATAGTGAGTTTCTGTAATTACTGTTAGTTACTACAGCCTACAGTTTGATAGCTAGCTATGCCTATGTCACGTAAATGCATATTGGTTTCAGCGCCGACAGTGGAAACACCCCCAGCGTTTGAGAGCAGAGAATACTGCTTATTTACTCAGCTTTTTATCATTTAAATTTGGCTAGGTGGTTAATAACACTTTTTCTGTAGTGTGATAAACTCATAACACATTTAATATTGCATTAAACAGACTTTAAAGTTAAGCCTTGTGGCCACTGACTCTCCTCCTGAAACAGGAGGATGAACTATTACACAAATATACATGTGAAAGACATTTTATATTTAATGTCTCTTTTATATTAGAAATCAAAAGGGACCAAAGCCCCATTTTGTGCATAAACACTATTTGATTGATTGAAAAAACATTAGGATAAGAAGAGAGGGTTAAAATGAACTGTAACTCAGTGAATACTCAACGAAGAGACATGAGAGATATATCTATAGAAAGCCCGACATGTCTACATTTAAATTAAACAGTGCTGCCGAAAACAAATATTCTGTGATAAATTAATCCATAGGAAAACAACGCGATGTCCGTTTTTCATGTCTCCCTTCATTATCTTCTAATGTGACCACGCCCCCGCGCTGAACGCTCTATTCAGATTCTAATGTTTCACTGAAGCGCGCGGCTTGAATACGCCCACACAACTGAAGACAACGCTGCTAGACTGTTCTTCAAGTTTTTTTCTTTTACTGTTTGCTTCACGATGAGAGGAATAAGACATAATTCACCACAAAATGATGTGATGTGGATTACCTCAGGATTTGAGATTTGGATTTCCTCAAAAAAAAAGAATGAAGCGCATTATTCTTATTTATTTATATACTTGTACTAGTAAAATTTTACTAGTTAGACTTTTTCTAAACTATAATTCCCGACTAAATCTATAATCAAGTGAAACATTATGAAGTTTCAATAACAATATACACTACTATACCATTCAAAAGCTTGATGTAAATAATATACATGTAACAAGTAAATGTAACAAATGTAACAAACAATGCTGTTCTTTCAATTTATCCCCCAAAAAACTGAAAAAAGATTCTCAGCTCTTTTCAACATTAATAATAATAAGAATGATAATAATAACAATAAATGTTTTTTTTTTTTTTTTTTTTTTTTTTAGAAAATCAGATTGTTAAAAGGATTTCTTTAGGATTGTGTGACTGGAGTAATGATGCTAAAATTTCAGCTTTGAAAGTCAGCTTTGATTGTTTCTGATAAACTGTTTAACTGCACATGCAAGTGAATATTAAAGTATGTTGTGGGATAATTAAATATATTCTAAATAAACTACAAACATACAATTATATATATTTATTTTGTCCTCACATTCTTTCTTGTAACTCCTCCCTCTCAGACACACAGTTGACTGAGAGGCTCATTATGCAGCTCATTATGCAGGCCTTTGTCTTCTCAGGTATAAATCACAATGATATTCATGATAGTTGACACCTACTTGCATGTGTTTTTTACAAACAAAAAGTGTCTTCGAAAAATTATATCAATATATTGTTTTCTATGAGTGAGTAAACAAGATAATTTTCACATCATTTAAAAGAAAAATTCTAGGCTACAAGCTCCAGTTCTCAAAAGTCCCGGGAACCAATGTTCTCTATGTGTTTTATTGCCTCATTCAAGTGATTTAACATTTCTGTTAAAACTTCTCCAGGCCCCCAAAATACCCTTAGACCTCAGAGGGTTAAACAGCTGTGTCACTGAAAGGGGAAGACTTACAAGAAAGAATGTGAGAACAAAATAAATGTATATAACTTTATGTTTGCAGTTTATTTAGAATATATTTAATTATCCCACAACAAAATTTAATATCCACTTGGGGGAGCAGTTAAACAGTTTATCAGGAACAATCAAAGCTGACTTTCAAACTAATTTTTTTGCATCATTACTCCAGTCACACAATCCTTCAGAAATCCTTTTAACAATCTTATTTTCTACAAAAAAAAACATTTGTTATTATTATCATTATTATTATTATTATTAATGTTGAAAAGAGCTGAGAATATTTTTCAGGTTTTTTAGGGGGGATAAATTGAAAGAACAGCATTGTTACATTTGTTACAGTTACATTTATTTGTTACATTTATATTATTTATATTATTTACATCAAGCTTTTGAATGGTATAGTATTGTATATTGTTATTGAAACTTCATAATATTTCACTTGATTATACATTTAGTCAGGAATTATAGTTTGGAAAAAGTCTAACTAAAATGTTTACATGTTATGTGGAAACTAGTACAAGTATATAAATAAATAAAAAGAGACTTACTCATGTTTATGATCTCGGCTGAATAAAGTGCTGCATTCTTTTTTTTCTGAGGAAATCCATTTCTCAAATCCTCAACCACATCCCATCTTTTTGGGGTGAATTATGTCTTATTCCTCTCATCACGAAGCAAACAGTAAAATAAAAGAACTTGAAGAACAGTCTGGCTGCTTTTTCTTCTGTGTGGGCGTATTCAAGCCGTGCGCTTCAGTT
Organism: Carassius carassius; assembly: GCF_963082965.1. NCBI lineage: Eukaryota > Metazoa > Chordata > Actinopteri > Cypriniformes > Cyprinidae > Carassius > Carassius carassius. The sequence goes on from NC_081784.1 coordinate 21,181,263, forward strand.
TGAATCTGAATAGCGCTTTCAGCGCGGGGGCGTGGTCACATTAGATATAATGAAGGGAGACATGAAAAACGGACATCGCGTCGTTTTCATATGGATTACTTTTTCATATGGATTACTTTATCACAGAATATTTGTTTTTCGGCAGCAAAAAATATATTGTTTAGTTTAAAAGTAGACATGTCAAGCTTTCTATAGATATCTCTCTCATGTTTCTTCGTTGAGTATTCACGGAGTTACAATTCATTTAAATGACGTGTTTGTAAATGAAGATCAGCGCAGACAAAGGCTGCAGACAGCACACCTTGTTTGTTATCTTTATTTTATAAGTGCACAAAGTTTTGTTGTTATTATGTCTGTATCCAAAAAAAAGGAGACCCTTTACAGATTCGATTTATGTATTGCTCTTATCTGTACGATTAAAATTGAAAGTTTAATTTAAGTTCTTTTCAGGGTTATCAGGAGAAAATGACTCATAACGTGTATATGCGTTAATTGACTCCAGAGGGTTAATGACGCATGTCTAAATGAAAATCAGATCAGACAAAGGCTGCAGACAGCACACCTTGTTTATCTTTATTTTATAAATGCACAAAGTTTTTTTGTTATTATGTCTATATAAAAAAGTAGACCCTTTACAGATTTGATTGATGTATTGCTCTTATCTGTACGATCAAAACTGAAAGTGTAATTTAAGTTATTTTCGGGGTTATCAGGAGAAAATGACTCATAACACGTATACGCGTTAATCGACTTGAAAGGGTTAAATGTCAGACAGACCAGTCTCTTGTCTCCTATTTAACATCAGCGTGTGTGTGCCTGTGATGGGGCTACAGCTGGGTGGCCCTGAGATGTGTGTCTTCTCTTCTGACCTTTTAAAGGATCAAATGGAAAAGAGACTAATCTAATCCAGTATGACTGCCACAGGCTTCAGCTCTGTTCAGAAGGATTGGGAGAGGATGGGTGTCTAATGAATCAAGGAATAAATGGTGGAGTATGAGTCACTGCTTCATAATTACGACAGCTCATAATGAGAGTGCCATGAAAATCATTAATATGTACAAATTGAGACAAAAAAAGCGATGCTAAAGTTAGCCAACTGAAACTAATGAAGACGACTAACACATCAAAAGTAAGCAACAAAGGAGACCCACAAAACCATACATCTCCCTACATATACAAAGATATGTTGTATACTGTACATCTTGAATGTATGACAATATGAAATGATAGATGGTTGAATTGATGGATGGATAATGATTGACAGGGTTATAACATCTTTATGAGGTAGTCACATGAAGATATTTGGGAGTGTGCTTTAAACTGCTTTAAACTGACACTACTCTCCAGAGTGTCAAACCGTTCCAAATCCCATCCTGCCTGCTTTCATCAGTCAGTAATCCACAGGGGATGTGTCATTACTCCAGTGTCCACAGATATATTACACGGCATCATGCTTTCATGGGCAGAAAGTAGTTAGTTAGTAGTTTTGTGTGATGAAAGAGATGCTTGTGTATTATTTTTTTTATACATTACATCATAACTTATAATAAGGTTTTGATTGGTATAATGTCAAAGTATAGTGGCACACCTAGCACTACTGCAGCACACAAGCATAAGAATATAAAAAATTTACCAACTGTATTGAAGGGTTCTACAAACTATTTTAGTCATTAAAAATACCACTGCATAGTTTTTCAGTTAGAAAACAATAGACAGAAACTTAGAAATCATATAAGTGATTTATTTGAGTAAAAGAAAAATACAATAAGAATAATTTTAGTAATAATAATAAAAAAAAAAAAATGTAACTATGTATGCCATTTCTAGTGATTGCTAGAAATGCAGCATTTACAATGAACTCTGGTCCAATAGTTAATTATCACGCACTGTTGTCCAGTTATAGAGATGGTAATCATAGAAATGCGCCATAAAGTCAATAATCACACTCTATTCATAAAGACGGCGTTCACATTTGTAGCTGCGATTACGCAGTAATAGCGGCCGATTTGCGCTCAAACAGTTGGTAATAATGCAGATACAGACGCATTCAACATAAAACACACACACACATATACACACATGAAACATTTTGAAAATAAAAAAAAGAAAGAAAAAGCCGATCGCTAAGTTACACCTCCATCAGATGACAGGTGCGTAACAGCGCGCGTCCGAGAGAGCGCCAGATTTCAAATAAAAAATCTTTCGCCTATCTTTCACTTTTTTTTTTAGTGGAACGTCTAATTCTGTTTGTGGCACTGTACGTAAAAAAAAAACATGCCTTTTTTTACTACCAAGACACAACAGACACAAACAATTCTGTCCCTGAAGAACTAAAATGTAAACAAAGGAATTATCATCCATATTCCAACGTTATTGCTTCATTGGACTAAACGTGCTCTATGAGATGTCGTTCAGTGGACGCTTACCTTCCTAACTAAACCGGGATTTACAGCTGTGGATGTTATGACTCATTATGACGAATCTGGTATGTACTGCATTTTTATTCTTCATGTTTTGATGTGTACTGCTTACACAAATTAAGCAAATTCATTCTTTATAAGCTTTCCAGTGAAAAACATCAATCTGTCGTCAATGCTTGAGGCTTAGATCTTTATAATGATATATAGTTTGTCAAGATTAATTTTGTCCTGTTTCATTTAATCTATTTGTAAACATTGACATGTGCAAACAAGGACAGTTCAGTGCGCCCATTTGTTATGTTCGGGAACCCAGGAAAACACAGGAGACGAGAGATCCAAATGCAGTGTGGGTTTTAATGGGTAATCCAAATCAGAATCCAACAAGCAGGGGTCAAAACCAGAAATCAATCCAAAACAAACAACAGGGATAGGAACAGGAATAGGAATTGGAACAGGAAACTCGGAAGACGAGGAAACGGGGTGACGGCAAGAAAGGACTCCATGAAGACAAACAGAAAAATACCGGTTAATATAGGCAGGGTAATGACTATCAAGTGAAGACACCTGAGTGCAATTTACAGGAGTGCAATTACTGTGATGAAGGGACAAGGCTTTGTTGGTATTGTAATGCCTACGGTGAGGTGCCTATGGGGAAGTGAGACCACTAGTGGAGACTCAGGGAAACAGAGACCAGACAACGTGACATTACCCCCTCCTCCACGGAGCAGCTACCAGATGCTCCACCTGAACACAATAGGATACCAAGGAACACAGAGACCAGGAGGGAGGTGGAGCAGCGGAGAACCAGGGGGAGGGATGGAGGGCCAGGTAAAATGGGGAAACAGAGACAAGAAGTGCAAAAAACAAAAACAAGGATCCCAGGAGGGAGGTGGACCGGCGGAGGATCAGGGGGAGGGACGGAGAGCCAGGTCCATAGAGGGAAACGGAGAGAAGAAGAGCAAAAAAACAAAAAGAAAACAACAACAAAACACAAGTCCAGGAAGGAACATAACGTTCAGTGGCCCAGGGCCGAACCGACAGGGCAGGAATCCAGAGAGGAGCAAGGTGGAATTGGAGCCATGCGAGACAGAAGCCCACCAGGGCAGCGCAGAAGACCACCGCATTCGTGCAGTTGAGACAGAAGCCCACCAGGGCGGCGCAGAAGACCACCACATCCATGCGGTCGAGACACAAGCCCACCAGGGCGGCGCAGAAGACCACCACATTCGTGCAGTCCAGACAGAAGCCCACCCGGGCAGCGCAAAAGACCACCACATCCGTGCGGTCGAGACAGAAGCCCACCAGGGCGGCGCAGAAGACCACCACATCAGTGCGGTCGAGGCAGAGGCCCACCAAGGCGGCGCAGAAGACCATCACATTCGTGCGGCCGAGACAGAAGCCCACCAGGGCGGCGCAGAAGACCACCACTTCCGGGCGGTCGAATCAGAAGCCCACTACCCGGGCGGCGCAGAAGACCACCACAGTGGGATCGATGACACAGGAGAGGAAGTCTGGTTAGGCAAGTCTGAAATGGAGAACATGAACAAGTTAAGGGTGGCCTCCGTGGCCACGACAGGATCAGTCGAGCGCTCAGAGAGTTCGGCTGAGACGTGATGAGGCTCTGGAAGTTCCACAGAGACGAGGAGAGGCTCTGGTAGTTCAGCCGAGATGTGGAGAGGCTCTAGTAGTTCAGCAGAGACGTGGAGAGGCTCTGGTAGTTCAGCAGAGACGTGGGGAGGTTCTGGTAGTTCCGCAGAGGCGTGGAGAGGCTCTGGTAGTTCAGCAGAGACGTGGAGAGGCTCTGGTAGTTCAGCAGAGACGTGGAGAGGCTCTGGTAGTTCAGCAGAGAGGTGGAAAGACTCTGGTAATTCCGTGGTGTTTAGACTGAATTCAGGAAGATCAATGGTGACTTGCATTTGTTCATGAAGATCAATGGTGACTTGCCTTTGCCCATGAAGATAGTCGGTGACTTGACTTTGCCCATGAAGATCACCGGTGACTTGACTTTGTCCTTGAAGATCACCAGTGACTTGACTTGACCATCTTATGCTGTGGCGCTGGGCTGGCGGCCATCTTGCGCCGTGACGCTGGACTGGCGACCACCTTGTGCTGTGGCACTGGGCTGGCGACCACCTTGTGCTGTGGCGCTGGGCTGGCGTCTAACTGATCCAATTTCCTTACGAGGCACCGGGTCATCCAGACCGGTGTTGAAAATGTCTTTTAGGGCCGCATCATTATATCCCATACCATCCGCCAGGGTCCAGAACACTTGTGCCATAGCACCCACCTCATTGCCCTCTTGGCGGAGGGTGGTTAATTTGATGTATTCTGCCCTTCACTCCACCATATTGACTGGGGAACGGGTATGAAGTCCCACACCGCTGGATCTCGACATGATGGAGTCCTTCTGTTACAATCGGGAACCCAGGAAAACACAGGAGACGAGAGATCCAAATGCAGTGTGGGTTTTAATGGGTAATCCAAATCAGAATCCAATAAGCAGGGGTCAAAACCAGAAATCAATCCAAAACAAACAACAGGGATAGGAACAGGACCAGGAATAGGAACTAGAACAGGAAACTCGGAAGGCGAGGAAACGGGGTGACGGAAAGAAAGGACTCCATGAAGACAAACAAAAAAAGACCGATTAATATAGGCAGGCTAATGACTATCAAGTGAAGACACCTGAGTGCAATTAACAGGAGTGCAATTACTGTGATGAAGGGACAAGGCTTTGTGGGAATTGTAGTGCCTAGGGTGAGGTGCCTATGGGGAAGTGAGACCACTAGTGGAGACTCAGGGAAACAGAGACCAGACAGCGTGACACCATGTCCAGGTGCACGGGGTCATATGACAGGTTAAAGGGGTCATATGATGCTGCTAAAAATAATATTATTTTGGGTATTTTGTGTAATGCAATGTGTTTATGCGGTTTAAGGTTAAAAAAAAACACATTACTTTCCATATAATGCACATTATTGTTTCTCCTCTATGCCCCTTCTTCTGAAACGCATTGATTTTTACAAAGCTCACATTCTGAAAAAGCGAGATGTGCTCTGATTTGCCAGCTATACAGTGCATTGTGATTGGCCAAATGCCTCAAGCATGTAATGGAAATGTTAAGCCCCTTAACATGCCGTCTACCAGGCCAGAAGCACGAGACTCAGTTCAGAAATGATGCTGGCCTGTTTGAGAGGCTCCAAACCCAGAGCGACTGCAGCACAGGGCTGTAACTGACCACACCCCATCTCTTCTGTCTCCAAACAAAAACAACATCTCATCATGGAGAACAGGGCTGAGAGCAATGCAGGATTGAATTTCTATCGATTGTTCTGACGAATGATGGCAATATGGAGACTTTCTCGTATCACGGTTGAAGCAGAACACTTTGAAGTGTCACTGCGTATGGTTAGCAGTAGCAGCAAAGCCTGAAGAGGTTATTTCATCCCATGTCACTCTACACAGAATTTGTCAAACCAGTGAATTGTGGAAAAACATTGAGAACAGAGGATGGGCTTTTATTTCTTGAGTACTGAATATCCTCACTGGGGAAAGCAGAATGCTTTGTGTTTGCTCGCTGTGAGTGGTGTTATGCACAAGGCGTGACTGTGCTCTCTGGAGGGGTGTTATTTCTGTGGTGGGTGTTAGGAGCTCCATTCCTCTCATCCCTCCATCTCAAATGAGATTTTTCCTCCAGCCTGCAGATTAGTTCTGCAGGAGAAACAAATGAGTATTGAATTATGCTAACCTGGTCCTGTCTGAGTGCCGTCTTTGAAAACAAAGTGAAATGTTTTTTTCCATCCTGGTCCTGGATAACGTAGCTATCCATTTTATAAACAATTTAAAAACTTAATTAGCATTCATTCTCATCCTGTTTCAATTGTTGCAAAGCAGAAAAAGAAAAGGGTAAACTGTTTTTGTAAGTTTAGGTTTCAAGCTTTGACTTGGAGTAAATAAAATCCTAATTATTATGCAAATACAATGACGTCATGTTGAAATGACCATTTGGAAAACATTCCATTAATGATCAATGGCAATAAATTAATTAACAAATCAACTTAAGCTACCTTTCCATCTCAGACATTCATGTATGTTTGGTGAATTCTGTCCGCTAGTAGCTGTTGTATGGAACTTTTAAATTGGTTGTGAAGCAGCAGATTAACCATGGTAAACGGAATGAATATATATGCATGAATACACGTATGAATATATTCACACAAAAAAAATGACTGCCAATATGTTGAAAAGAAAAAGCACAGTATGTTTTTAGAGTAAGCATTTCAGACATACAGTCTGGCCACAAAATGTAAAATATAGTGACCCATCCAAAACTCAAATTGGACACAAAAAAATACACATACGTTGCTTATTTGAAAAAACCTTCATACTAGGGCTGGGTAAAAAAAATATTGATTTCTCGATTTTAATCAATTCTCATTTTTATGAAACGATATCGAAGAATTGATTAGTCTAGGCCAGTGATAGGCAATTACGGTCCTTGAGTGCCGATGTCCTGCAGAGTTTAGCTCCAACCCTGAAAAAAAACACTCCCTTGTCTGTAGCCTTCGTTATCCTGAAGACCTTGATTAGCTTGTTCAGGTGTGTTTGATTAAGGTTAGAGCTAAACTCTGCAGGACAGCGGTACTCCAGGACCAACGTTGCCTATCCCTGGTCTAGCCTGTCAGATAATGCATTGAACACTGTAGTGTGCCTCCCATTCAATAAATTGCAATAAGCTTTGTTATTTGTTAATTTTTATAAGAAACAAAGTCTCAGATTTCAAATTCTGTCCATTTTATTACAATATTAAAATATTAAATTCCAATTTGCCACTGTTCAATACTTAATTAGCCAATATCGCACATATGCCGTGTTTGGTATCTATGAGCTCCAAATTACGTTTCCTGTATGTTAATTTACTTTACATTTTGCTAACTCTGTGACATTAGTATTATAAGAATCGTGAAGATTCTCCTCTTGACCAGACAATCCAGTTTTATATGCAAAGCACCGTGGTAGAGACAAAGGATTTTAAAATTTCCCTCCAAAGCTACTATTTCTCTTTGGCTCACTCGAATTCTGAGGGTGTGTCATCATCACCCTTAATAAATCACTAAACATCAGATCAGGGTGGTTCTTTTAGATTCAGGAATACCAGGAAAAGATGTTGAGCTAAAACAAAAACCCACCCTAAGCTTGTGCCAGGCTCCGGCCTAGTCTTTCTATTCATCAAGATCCCCTGACTCAAACTGGTTCTGCATATCTAACTGTGTGTGTGCATGTGTATGTTAGATTAGTTTAACTGTTTATGTAGTTAATAAAGTATTATTTGTATCACACTCAAGGTTTTTCATTGTTTGCTCATAACTGGAGTCCCTTATCATGCAGATTTTTGCTTCATGCTCTGAGTAGGATTGTACAGTAAGAAAGTTATTTTCCTAAACCAGGAAATTAACCTTCTTAGAATTCACAGACAACTGATAATGAGGTGTCAAGTAAATACTTACAGTGGATATAAATTTATAATTATTAATTATATTTATAACGAGTTATAATTACTTTGAGCTGATTCGCTACATGAGTGCATTTAAGTGTTTGTATACAAATCAGCAAATTTCAACCTGCCATATTACTGACTCTCAGGCATATTTTACAGCATTAGTTGAGAGATTTTTTTTCCTTGAGAAATTTTCCATATCCTGTACCTGATATATATCCAAAATAATCAATATTGAATTAAATTGAATCGAAATCATAATCAAATCGCAAGCTTGAGAATAATCGAATTGAATTGTGAAATTTGTGTCAAAGCCCAGCCCTACTTCATATTTAATTTTCTAAATTTAATATGAAATGTATTTTAATATTTTGCTTTGCACATACTTACAGTGGCATGCGAAAGTGAAATGTGTATTAGGAACCAAAGGTTCCCAAACTTTTGTATGAGGTTATTTTAATTATGTCAGCTATGTTTTATTTTAATTTTTCTTATGGACTAAATGGAAGCATCTTTTATGTAAAATATCTCACTCAGGACAGTACTAAATAAAAAATTACATGCATTTTGTATGATCTCTCTTATTTTGTTAAAATTGTTCACATTTTCACAGATTCTGCAAAGGATTCCCAAACTTTCACATTCAACTGTAACACACTTAAGACTGAAATTATCTAGTCTGACTGGAGTCCTAAGTTATTGGTAAGGTTTGATATTGAGGTTATGTGTTTAACCCCTTAATATGTGCGTCGTCTACCAATACTTGTTGCCTATTATACCATGTGAGACGTCTACCAATACTTGCTGCCTATTATATTAAAAAAATAATGAGGACAAAATATACGGCTTTCCCCTAATCAGTATGAAAAATTTAACCGAACTACAGGTGGGGGGAAATGTGTTTTATGTGGCAGATAATTACAGGACAAATTGTATGTCACGCTTCACATGAGATTGATGGCTTTGTCATTACTGTTGTAGTTTTGACTCATTTCCTCCTGCAATGACAGCTGTTGCCCCCATTGATAAGTTTACTGGCAGCAATAGATTAACTCTAAATTAGAAATTCCCTCCACAGGAAATCATAATTATGAATCCAGATGCACTCCTTCTCTGCCAGACTCCCGCTACGGAGCCGTATGGGTTTGGAGACTGAATCTGAAAAGACGCTCTGACGATCTGAAAGTCCAGCAATAGAGCCGGTGGCTGTGGTCAAAACCATGTTTAGTAAGTCTGCTGGGTAAATATGTGCAGGGGTCAGAGGCTCAGGGGTCATTAGGGGGCTGATGACTGACAGCACATTCCTGTTTCTCTCTCCCACACCATGTAGTGGTGAAAGTCTGCTTCCCCGCACAGGTGCTTGGATACTTAGACCTGCTCCCAGTTCGGGGCTGGAGGCTTGAACAAAACACAGGCCACATGGCCTATCTGCACCTGTTAGGATGTCTTGAACAGACTCACAAACAACAAGGGAACTGAGGGATGGGCATTTCTGTCTACCCGAATGCTTGACGAATAAATCAGCTGAGTAATACTCTAGGTATAGAAGCCGGGGGTTCCATCACTGCTAATGTTCCATTGTTGGTCAGTGTAATAAAGGAGGTATTTGGACAGTTAAGTCAAAACTAATGTTGCATGTCATTTCTAATGTCAAAATTGTCAATGTCACTGCATTAGAAACAAAATATCAAAGCAAGTGTCAACTACAAATAAGTGATGCAAGACATTTTCTAATTTGAGGTGTTTTTGCAATTACTTTCTCCCAATTGGCACCAAGGTGATTTTTAAAGAAAGTATGAACTCAGTTCACCACAAGTTTACACAGATAACCTAGTAGGGCTGTGCAAAAAATCGAATGCGATTTTCATGCGCATCTCATCAGTAAAGATGCTCCTCTGATTAGAAGTACATCTCCAGCACGTGCGTTCAGATCAGGGTTGCCAGGTTTTCACAACAAATCCTGCCCAGTTGCTTCTTAAAACTAGTCCAAAACTAGTCCAATCACGCTTCCAGGAGGTTCCCCGATAAAAATGGCTTCCCGGGGTTAAAATATACATTTTTTGGAAGGGTTGCCCTGGTAAAATTCGCATTTTAGGGGCTAAATATCACGTTATTTGTATAGGGGTTGCTTCAACCTGCGGACATGAAAAACAATCACAGACTTGGCAACACTGGTTCAGGTGGAGCGGCAGTTACTACACAAAGCCGTAGTCTACCGACAACTAACACAAAATCGTTTTCAAAATCAACAAAGAATCGCCTGCAGGGAACCTCCTGGAAACGCGATTGGGCTAGTTTTGGACTAGTTTTGAGAAGCAACTGGGCAGGATTTGTTGTGAAAACCTGGCAACCCTGATCCGAACGCACATGCTGGAGATATACTACTAATTACAGGAGCGTCTTTACTGATGAGATGTGCATGAAAACCGCATTCGATTTTTTGCACAGCCCTATGACCTAGTATAAATATTGTAAATGTCACTTGGTTGGATGGTTTTATCTAATTCAAATACAAACATTTAATACAAAGACATCCATATATTTTTAAAGCATGTTCAGACACCATGTTGATCAACAGTGATTTTTAAGCATGGTTGCTGTTCAAAAGTTTGGGGTCAGTGATTTTTTTTTTTTTTTTGAAAGAAATGTATACTTTTATGCAGTATGGGTCTATTGATTTGATTTGATCAAAAGAGACAGTAAAGACAAACAAATTTTAACCTATCATGTTATCAATAAAAATATTCTTCAAAAATATTCACACAAGCAGTATAACTATATTTTTTTAATAGATAGATAGATAGATAGATAGATAAATAAATAATTAAGTTTTTATTAGAATGCCTATTAAGACTGCTGGAAATTCAGCTTTGCCATCACAGGAATAAATAAAGACTGACACAGTTTTTGTTTTATCCAGAGAATGTACAAATAGTCTTGGTACAAATGGCACAAATTGCAAAAACATTGTGTCATATCCATCAGAAAAGCAGTTTAAAATTCAAAAGCCCTTTAAAATAAAATAAAATTACTGAATACTGAAATTTTGGTTACCGTGACAACACTAGTCTGATTTTTTAATGTAACATCTAAAACACATTTGCTCTTCATTGTGTGTCCATGCCAAGCAGCAGCTAGGACTAACATTCTCATCTCACTGTGAGCTCTGTGGTGTGAGAATGAACAGAAACCTTTTAGAGAATGCTTGCCCCAACATAATCCCTGCTTCCCAGAATGGCCAATAAAGCTTTGGGAGTGAAAAGAGAGCCACCTAACTGGTAAGAAAAGACATGAAATGACTCATTAGGGAGCTGTTGCGAAGCTTCAATTAATGAAATTCCATCTTCTGCCATTAAAAGACAAAAAGCTGAACTGGTTTCCAATCAGCGGCTGCCGAGTCTTTGTTATTCCAGTCCCTGCCGCCCCCACACAAACAGAAAGAAAGATAAATCATATTTACAGACCAAGCTTGCTGCTAAGTAATCCGTTATGACAAAACCAAATTCTTGTTTAGGTGTCTGATGATGCTTTAGTCCGATGGAGGCAAATATATGACATGCTGCATCAGCCATCTGGGACCACAGCATATGGCTAAACACCACGACAGAAGAAAAAGACACAAATACAAAAGTGTGGCTGCTTTTCAAGTGTACATAAAACATTTATCTAAAATATTAATCCTGCCAACACCACAAAGGTTATTACTAAGTGTTGCTGACTGATGTGGCACCCATATATTAACCAATGATGCATGATGTGCTGTTATTATTAAGGTGAAATGCTGTTGAAACTACAGCACCACAGAGGATTTTCATCTGCTGTCCATCATTTACATATGACTGAACATGTCAAAGATAAAAGAAGTAGAGATGCACCAATTGCAATTTCCTTTTTGGATTCTGATTTATTGTTTTTTGTTAGTGTGATCTGCTGATACCAATTATTTTGCGATTACGATATAATTGACAGCATATACAAACAAAAATCTACTTTTCTTCACTGCAAAGTTTCATAAAAAAACAAACAAAAAACAAGTAAAAAGTCAGTAATAAAATAAGAGCAAATAAAAAAAATGCCAAAAAGCACAAATAAATGAAATAGGATAAAGAGAGCTATGAAACTAAGTTTTACAGGTTAAGTACGTTTTTATTCAGGTAAGAAATACTACAGAAATTAAAGTAATCAAATGTACATTTTATCAAAGGTAATTTCTGTAGTCTTTATTGTAAAAATTAAATACAAATGAATGCTTACCATTAAAGTTATAAAACATATTCAGTCAAGAGCAGAAAGTGATTTTCTTTTTGTTCTTTGACAGACATCAGCAGGAATATTGGATTGCGGCCCCTTTAAGAGTTTATCCACGGACCCAATAAACTGTTACACAACATGCATTCTCTTTCACAACTATTTAACTTCCCAAAACTGACTGTGTTTAACCGGATACTTGCCAAGACAGGCATTTTGACAATTGTGTATGTATTTGAATGTTTTAGCGCAGTTAGTCACTCATTGTAGTATTTGTTGTTCACAAGCTGTTTGAGATTGAATTCAGGCCGGCTTGTGGGCTCCACTAATATAGATCAGTGGTGGTGTGCACGCTTTTGGTGTAAGCGCGAAACCTGCGGGAATGACTAAAATAATATGCAATACAAGCACCATTTAACGAGAGCGAATGAGACGTGTGTGAGAGAGAAGGGGTCATCGGAGAGAAGAGAGCGACTGAGGGAATGACTTGATGTTATTGCCTGTGCCGCTGGTAACAAAAAAGATCAGCTCGAAATCTGAAAGAAGGGAGACTGATCGGACGATCACCAATCCGGGCTGATCCCTGGCTGATCGATCGGTGCATCTTGAAAAAAGAAGGACACTCATTTAGCCAACCATAAATCAGTTCTGCCTGAGAAGACACGACGACCAAACTGCACTAGGTGAATTGTGATAGATCTTGTAATTAATTTTTTCACTTCGGGGAAACACCTGACATCTTAGCACCCACAAAGTCCTCAGGCAACCCTAATGAACAATATCAGGGCAGGAACTTGGGGTTTCATTTTCACAGTGTCCCCCCACACAATACATTACCTATGTGCCAGACAGCTGCTTGTCACCCTCATCTTTCTTGTCATTTACCCCGTGACCAGAGTGCCTGGAAGACAATTTTCTTGTTTTCACCAAGGATCCAAACCGCCTTTCAGTTCTGCACATCAGAATGACAGAGCCAAGGTAAATTGCTGTTGGCATGGTAACCAGCCAGGCTTGGCGTCCACCGATGCTCATTGTGATTTTAAGCTGCAAACAGAACTCTGATAAAGGGCATGAGTCCATATATCCACCCACATAGACACACATTCACACGTTATACATACACACACAGTGCTCATAGTACAAATGGGCACTGAAGCATTGCTGCACATAAACACATACACCCACACATACTCACTCACTACATTCACAGGCCCACAATTCATATGCACCATGCACAACAGCACTGTGCAATTACTCCTGCAATTTCATCATTCAAAAATGCTCACAAAGTCCCTGTGTGCCATTTTTGTATATTAAAATGCAAATAAACAATTAAAAATATATATGTGACCCTGGACCACAAAACCAGTCTTTTTCGAAATTGAGACGTATACATCATCTGAAAGCTGAATAAATAAGCTTTACACTGATGCATGGTTCATTAGGATAGGACAATTGGATATTGGATATTGGATATTGGACAATTGGATATACAATTGGTTCATTAGGATATTTGGCCGAGATACAACTATTTGAAAACCAGGAATCTGAGGGTGCAAAAAAAAAAAGAATAAAAATACTGAGTAAATCCCTTTTGAAGTTGTCCAAATGAATTCTTTGCCATGCATATTACTAAACAAAAATTACGTTTTGATATATTTATGGTAGGAAATGTACAAAATATCTTCATGGAACATGATCTTTACTTAATATCCTAATGATTTTTGGCATAAAAGAAAAATCAATAATTTTGACCCATACAAAGTTTTTTTTTTTTTTTTGGCTATTGCTAAATATATACCCCAGTTTTGTGGTCCAGGGTCACATATGGTAAGAATTGATGCTTATTGGTTATTGTATTGTAATTAAAATTATTAAAGAGTTTACTACCAACAGTGTGGAATACATGCACTGCTTATTTTTAACTAGATCTTGCTGTTTTACTTCTTGCTTTTAAAATTTTTAATCTAATTGGCTACAATGACTACTTGGTTCAAAATTATAGTTCAACTCAAACAAGCAAAAGGAAAAGAGAGAAAACGAGGGAGAGAGAGAGGCTGATGAAAGCATTGATCATTTGCAGAAACTGATAATATTCTCATGGGATGTTTGCAGCTCTAGTATAACGAAGGCTTTGCCTCCTTATAAATAGCCAACATATATGAAAGAAGCCAACTGAAACAATCACTTTCACCTGTGTTTGAAAAAGAGGCATTTCTTGGCTATGAACTATTTGAACATTTAAAAAATATATGCAGGTATAACTGTAGTTAATTAACAGGGATGTAAATGTATCAATTCCGGTTGCAATTTAAATTTTTAAATGAACTACTATTAAAAATATATATATAACTAAATATTTTCTTGATTTTTCCCCCCTTAATCATTAATTACAATCAAACCTTGTTCCGAATGTGTTCTTTAACCATGCTGATGGTATGATAACCTTAAGTATAAATATCACAGTTGTTAAAGCTCTAAAATGTGTTATTTTAAATATCTGGGTTTAAAATAAATAAATAAATAAATAAATAAATAAAAATTCCACTGAACACAATATATTTTATTTTGAGTGGATGGTTGATTTGCTCGTAGAGCTACTGCTGTCCTGAAAAGAAGAAAAATAAAGACATCTTTATTTAACCTAAATCTGTAATTACAGTTAATTTAGGTAATTCATACACCTTTCATTTATATAATTTCATGTCATTTAATTATATAATTTCATATACATCATTTGATTTAATAATAACCCAATTTGAAACAAAAACAGAATGCTCTTTTTTACTAGCTTTATAAAAAATTATACTACATGCCTGAACGAAACGGTCACAGTGTTTGGTCTCTGTTTCCCTGGGTGTCCACTAGTGGTCTCACTTCCCCATAGGCACCTCACCGCAGGCACTACAATTCCCACAAAGCCTTGTCCCTTCATCACAGCATGGAGCGGAGGAGAAGATTCAGTAAACTAACCACCCTCCGTCAAAGGGGGAATGAGGTGGGTGGTGTAGCACAGGAATTCTGGACGTTGGCGGTAGGATTGGGGTACAATGATGAGGCCCTGAAGGACCGATTTAACAGCTGCCTTGATGACCCTTTGCCTGGGTGGGAGATGAAGGGGCTGGAGATACTGGACTTTTGGGGGTTCACCAGTTACCTACAACATCGATCTCAGTGGGATACCTCAGCCACACCTGTCTCTCCCGGTGGGATGGCCGACTCTAGACTGGGGTCTACAGACAGTAGGACCGCCAGCCCAGCACCACTGCACAATATGGCCGCCAGCCCAGCGCCACAGCACAAGGTGGCCGCGGGCCCAGCGCCACTGCCCGAGATGGCCGCCGGCCCAGCGCCACTGCCCAAGATGGCCGCTGGTCCAGAGTCATGGCACAAGATGGCCGCTTGTCCAGCGCCTCTACACAAGATGACAGCCACAGTTGACCCTCCAGAGTCGAGTCGGGTCAGGTTCCCGTTGACCCTCCAAAGTCGGGTCAGATTCCCGTTGACCCTCCAGAGTCGGGTCAGGTCACCGTTGACCCTCCAGAGTCGGGTCAGGTCACCGTTGACCCTCCAGAGTCAGGTCAGGTCACCGTTGACCCTCCAGAGTCAGGTCAGGTCACCGTTGACCAACCAGAGTCAGGTCAGGTCACCGTTGACCCTCCAGAGTCAGGTAAAGTCACCGTTGACCCTCCAGAGTCAGGTCAAGTCACCTGGACTTGTGTTTTGTTGTTGTTTTGTTTTTGTTTTTTGGCACTTCCTGTCTCTGTTACCCTCCATTACCTGGCCCTCCGTCCCTCCCCCTGGTCCTCCGCCCGTCCACCTCCCTCCTGGTCTCCTTGTTTTTGTTTTTTGCACTTCTTGTCTCTGTTTCCCTATATTACCTGGCCCTCCGTCCCTCTCCCTGGTTCTCCGCCGGTCCACCTCCCTCCTGGTCTCTGTGTTCTTTGGTCTGTTCTTGGGTTCGGGTGGAGCATCTGGTAGCTGCTCCGTGGAAGAGGGGGTAATGTCACGGTGATTGGTCTCTGTTTCCCTGGGTGTCCACTAGTGGTCTCACTTCCCCATAGGCACCTCACCGCAGGCACTACAATTCCCACAAAGCCTTGTCCCTTCATCACAGTAATTGCACTCAGGTGTCTTCACTTGATAGTCATTACCCTGCCTATATTATCCGGTCTGTTTCCATTTGTCATCATTGAGTCCTTGCTTTCCGTCACCTGGTTTCCTCGCGTTCCTAGTTTTCGAGTTCCTGTTCCTGTTTGTTTCTGTTTTGGACTGATGTTTGGTTATGACCACGGCTTGTTTTGACTCTGATTTGGATTACCCAATAAATCTCACACTGCACTTGGATCTCTCGTCTCCTGTGTTCCCGAATGTGACGGAAACAAACAGCAGTCAAACTGAATGAGACGCAGATTCACTCTCTGACTGCAGGAGGCGCTTCTGGAACAGCAGAAACAACGTTTCCTTGGTTAACGCTGTAAACAAAGCAGCGCTACACTGAAACACAGCTTTAATGTGAATTATACATTCACAGTAACAGTAGTTGTGTTACTCTCTACACTGCACACAACCTGAGGGATTCCTACACTTTCAGTCTTTGAGGAGACATGAAAAAACAGTGCATACGCAATAACAGTATAACGGTAAATTTAAGTGGTTTTGAATCCGTGAAATTTTCAAATTGCAATATACCTTGAAAGAGGTAATCGCCATTTCCTACTATGTTGTTGTCATAACTTTGCCGGTAACTATGTTGTCATAATTACTCTATGTCTTAAGCGCACAAAATTTTGAACTTTAAAACTGGTTCATGAATGTTTTTGACCAATTCTTTAAAAGCCAATTCATAAGAGTCATTTCAATACGGATCAGACTACACTGGGCGAATAAAATATGTTTTTTTGTCTTCATGCCTCATCACATTCAGTTCAGACTATAAGCTCAAATGCAAACTAAATCAAACTATTTTGTCTTGACACTGTAGACTCATTGGAAGAAACCAGAAGTTCAATAACATGACCAAAAAGTCATGCAAATCGTTTGCATATACTAATAATTAATTAATAACTTCACCTTCACATGTTAAAATCAAGTTAAATTCATTGCGTCTAACCTGATTAAGGAGTGAAAAAAAGAAAAGAAAAGAAAAGAAAGGAAAAAAGAAGAAAAGAAAAGATGTACATGAAATAAGTGTGCAGTGGATTCAGGGATAGTCTTGGCCCATGAAATATTGTGAGTTGATTTACGGGTGTGAAGAAGCGTTCCAGCTGGACCTTATTTGGTTGGTATAAAACTTACGATACAGTCACAGCCCTGACACAAAACTCCCACTCACACTATAACAATATGTTCCTGCTCAACAGACCTTCAGTGGAAATGTTCTCTTAAAGGAAGGGCCAGGAGAAGGCCTCAGGAGGAGCACAAACAGCACACCTTCACATGCACATCATTCTAAACACTTCATAAGTCACAATTCAGACTGAATAAACTTTTAATGCACTCTGTCACTTAGTCTCTTCCCATAATCACATCATGGAACAACCAGCTGGGATGTGGAAGCACACAAACAAGTGCAGCTCCATCTGTAAATAAGGATTTTAGGAACAGTGAGCTCAGTTTCAAGGTAATGGTGGTTGTACGACTGACAGGTACACACTGTATGCATTGGTGCAGGGTCTCTGAGCATCAGTCTACAGATGAATTCCAGCCAGACTATGACTTTCCATCATTCACCGCAAGGAAATATGATCCACTGACAAATCCAACCCATTAAGCTGTTTGGACTAAACTAAATGGCTTAGATGGAGCCATTGGAGTAACATTCATTCATATCTGTGGGGTCCAAATAAAAGTTCCACTTTTATATTTTACATTTATATTTTCCTTTGCTTTAAGCAAATACACCTCTACCTGCTGAAATACAACTGAACTGAAGATTATAACTAGCCAGTAAAGCAATGAACACTATCTCTGTCCAGATTACTGAAGTAATCAATTACAAGTTCCAATACTAATGTAACCAATGTCACTCATGCTGTAGCTATATTGAGTACATTGTTGAGAATTTAGACATGTTCACACTGACAGCAATTTGCAACGACAAAGCAACTTGATTCAATGGGAGTTAAGTAAAAATGTATAATAATATGAAAAAACCATAGACTGTATAAAAACATGGACGTAGTGTCCGTGACGTCACCGTAGACTCCTGAAGAGCGTTTTTGAAGCTAAAAGTGTGCAGAGCGGGCCGTCGCCATCTTGGCAGCGCATCACCACGCGACTCTACCGGACAATCGAAAATGGGCAAAAAGGCGTGAGCTGGTTGCTGAAGCCACACCTACAGTACAGACCAAAAGTTTGGACACACCTTCTCATTCAAAGAGTTTTCTTTATTTTTATGACTATGAAAATTGTAGATTCACACTGAAGGCATTAAAACTATGAATTAACACATGTGGAATTATATATGGAATTATATACATAACAAAAAAGTGTGAAACAACTGAAAATATGTCATATTGTAGGTTCTTCAAAGTAGCCACCTTTTGCTTTGATTACTGCTTTGCATACTCTTGGCTTTCTCTTGATGAGCTTCAAGAGGTAGTCACCTGAAATGGTCTTCCAACAGTCTTGAAGGAGTTCGCCGAGAGATGCTTAGCACTTGTTGGCCCTTTTGCCTTCTGTCTGCGGTCCAGCTCACCCCTAAACCATCTCGATTGGGTTCAGGTCCGGTGACTGTGGAGGCCAGGTCATCTGGCGCAGCACCCCATCACTCTCCTTCTTGGTCAAATAGACCTTGATGCCTTCAGTGTGACTCTACAATTTTCATAGTCATGAAAATAAAGAAAACTCTTTGAATGAGAAGGTGTGTCCAAACTTTTGGTCTGTACTGTACATAGCTCGACGGCAGTATCAGCAGCGGCAATCCACCTGTCACTCAAGTGGCCGTGCCATTATGCAGAACTTTAAAGGCAGTCGCACACCGGACGAGAAGCACCGCGTCGCGCCACATGTAGGACAACTCGAGGTATAGCACACCGGACGCGCACATTCTGTACGCTGGAGCTCATCATCGGAACAAGTTCTGAGCAGCAAGATGATGAGTTTTAAATCATTTATTATTATTATTTTAAATATATTATTTTAATTGATTATTTAGTTTTGAACGTTAATTAATGAAAATAATCTGTGTTATAATTTAGTCTAGATTATCACTAGCATTCTAGATTGCCATTCATCAATTGTTTTGTATTATTATAAGCAATTTCAACATTTCTAATGCTATAGCTACAAATACTGATTTGTTTGCTCAATAAAAACAAAAGAAGCTAAAAAAATTTATATAGGTATGCTTATTTCTTAACGTTTCTAAGGACTGTCATTGAACATTTTACCTCAGATCAAAAATTATTACATTCTTACCTGAAAACCCGATGACAAACGCAATCTTCCTCCACGTTTATGACTTCCTCATGTTGTCTTTGAATAATCTATGGTAGGTTGCATATAATTCTGGGTATTTTCCTACATCGTTGATTAGTTTTTCATCTCTTGCGACCCACTACTCTATTTAAATGACCTGAAGTGTGTTGTGACGGTTGTGACCTGGTTAATCCACTAAGTGGCTGCCGACAACATTGAATGTAATCACGACAGGCAAATACTGTAATATTTTGCGTATGTAAAAATGTCTCATGAGAAAAATAAACGATTAAAAGGACTACATTTATTATACATTTAATTATATATGTTTACATTTTATTCAAGCTGTACAACTAATTTAAGTAGTATTTTGCAGCAGTGGTATCTTGGTATAATGTATGAACAACAGTTTGAAACAAATATGATGTTATTTAATATAAAACTATGCAGATGGCGCTCTGTGGCGCGGCAGGAATTTGAACAGCATCCTGAGTCGTAGCTGGGCGCTGCGGACAGATGCCAAATGGCCGCTGGTGTGTGTACACTCACAGAGAATAATGTGTTCGAATTTTAAAGACGTGGTGCGACGCGGCGCTGCACTTCTTGTCCGGTGTGCAACCCCCTTAAGGCTTAATATAATTTAAATGGAAAAAAATATTAACCCTCTCACAGTTGTCATGAAGGGCAAAATTAACTATATAAACCAAAATATTTTTTTTAAACCAGGCTGTAAACATGTTTTTTTTCTGCTGTAAAGTTGTGCATTTTAACATGGGGAGTCTATGGGACTGAGTTCCTTTTGAAGCCAGCCTCTAGCAGCCAGTTGAAGAATTACAGTTTAAGTCACTTCCTTGTTGGCTTCACGAGAGAGAGCGGGAGGTTGCCGCTCGGAAAAAACATATAGTAGTGATTAAAGTAATTTGTTGACTATAGACTATAGTGTTATCGTTTAATTGTGGGCTCTTCTAAATACCGCAAATAATTATATTACAAATTGTTCAGAATTTGGAATGCATTTTAAGAATACTATTCCCATCAAGTGGTCATAATGCACACCACCGCTGTATGGTGCTTGAAAGACTGTGCGCTCTGATGTAAACAAGCACGCATGAGAAGCACATGGAGGAACACGTGAGAGGCGCGCTGAATGAAAGCACATTCACTCTCTGACAGCAGATGACGCTAAACTGCAGAAAATGTCCTTAACCCTCTGGAGTCAATTAACGCCTATAGGCGTTATGAGTCATTTTCTCCTGATAACCCCAAAAATAACTTAAATTACACTTTCAGTTTTAATTGTACAGATAAGAGCAATACATCAATCGAATCTCTAAAGGGTCTACTTTTTTTGATACAGACATAACAACAAAACTTTGTACACTTATAAAATAAAGATAACAAATAAGGTGTGCTGTCTGCAGCCTTTGTCTGCACTGATCTTCATTTACAAACACATCATTAAAATGAACTGTAACTCTGTGAATACTCAACGAAGAGACATGAGAGAGATATCTATAGAAAGCATTTGACATTGACATTTCTACTTTTAAACTAAATAAGTGCTGCCAAAAACAAATATTCTGTGATAAAGTAATCCATATGAAAACAACGCGATGTCCGTTTTTCACGTCTCCCTTCATTATATCTAATGTGACCACGCCCCCGCGCTGAACACGCTATTCAGATTCAAACTGAAGTGCGCGGCTTGAATACGCCCATAACAGAAGAAAAAGCAGCGAGACTGTTCTTCAAGTTTTTTTATTTTACTGTTTGCTTCGCGATGAGAGGAATAAGACATAATTCACCCCAAAAAGATATGATGTGGATTACCTCAGGATTTGAGATTTGGATTTCCTCAACAAAAAAAAAAAAGAATGAAGTACTTTATTCAGCAGAGATCATAAACATGAGTAAGTCTCTTTTTTATTTATATACTTGTACTAGTTTCCACATATTGTGTAAACATTTTACTAGTTAAGACTTTTTCCAAAGACTTTTTCCAAACTATAATTCCTGACTAAATGTATAATCAAGTGAAATATTATGAAGTTTCAATAACAATATACAATACTATACCATTCAAAAGCTTGATGTAAATAATATAAATGTAACAAATAAAGATAACTGTAACAAATGTAACAAACAATGCTGTTCTTTCAATTTATTCCCCCTAAAAAACCTGAAAAATATTCTCAGCTCTTTTCAACATTAATAATAATTATAATAATAATAATGATAATAACAACAATAAATGTTTTTTGTAGAAAATAAGATTGTTAAAAGGATTTCTGAAGGATTGTGTGACTGGAGTAATGATGCAAAAAATTTTGTTTGAAAGTCACCTTTGATTGTTCCTGATAAACTGTTTAACTGCTCCCCCAAGTGGATATTAAATTATGTTGTGGGATAATTAAATATATTCTAAATAAACTACAAACATAACATTATATACATTTATTTTATTCTCACATTCTTTCTTGTAACTCAGCTGACTGAAAGACTCATTATGCAGCTCATTATGCAGCTCATTATGCAGCTCATTATGCAGGCCTTTGTCTTCTCAGGTGTAAATCACAATGATATTCATGATAGTTGACGCCTACTCGCATATGACTTTTACCAACAAAAAGTGTCTTAGAAAATTTTAATCAATCTATTGTTTTCTGTGAGTGAGTAAACAAGATGATTTTCATATAATTTAGAAAGAAAAATTCTAGGCTACAAGCTCCAGTTCTCAAAAATCCTGGGACCTAGGGCTGTGCGATATGGACAAAAAAAACCTATCACGATTTTTTGATCAATTTTGCGATTTCGATTTTACGATTTCATGATTCTGACACACACAGACATGTTTTACAGTCATAAATTCAGTATAAATTTTAAACATATTTCCAAAAGAAAACCAATGAGAGCTTTATCAAATGTCTCTAGAACAGACATAAGTCAAAATAATCACTAGGTAAAGATGTCAAACAAAATGTCTAGACATATGGAAAAAAATAAAATAAAATAAAACCTTCTTTTTGTTTTGCCATGCATTGGTCATAGAGCTCACTGTAGCGGTGCCTCAGGTGTTATATGTTTTGCCCAATATTTAGGGTCACACGTACTCCATCTGCAGTGCGTATACAGTAAGTTATGTGTACGCGGTTCAAAAGCAGCAATGAGAGCGCATTATTGTAACGCAAAAGCACATTAAAATGATATTAATAACCCGCACCCGGCCGACGTTTTCAACTAACCCGCCCGCAACTCGGACCGCAAAAAAAAAAATAAAAAAATAATATTGTACCCGACCCACATTTTTAAAAAGCAGTTAATTCTCATCCTAGCGTCACTGGGCCATAGGAACGTAGGCAAAACTAACTAGGCAAAAAAAACAACAACAAAACTTAATATAATTTTGTCAAGAATTATAAAAAATCGTCAGTAAGCTCATAATTTGTACTAAAATAGTCTAGTCTAGCTATGTCTATTTGTATGTTTCTGCAAGGTCAGCAGACATTGAGGCTCGGGTTTGTTGCGATCCGAGCTTGTGAGCGGAGAGCGCATTTCTGAATATCCCAATCCGCTCGCTCATTCCATGGGGTCTCGCTCAACCCAGAATGGCCTGCTGGTTCGAAAATATGCAAGGAGTCATTTTATTGTTTAGTAATAAACTGGTGTTTTCTGTGTCACTGCAAAGATGAAGTTGACAATGCAGACTCGCCTTGAACGCCAGAGAGAAATGCACATTTCATATGGATTACATAATCAGAGAGTAGCCCATTTATTTTGGTTTGAATATTTTCGTTAAAAAGAAGACATTTCAAGCTTTCTGTAATAAATATCCTATATTTCTCAAATCTGTGAGGCACACGCTGAGTTTAGTTCACATGCAATGCAAGTGATCCT
This sequence comes from Carassius carassius, assembly GCF_963082965.1. Lineage (NCBI taxonomy): Eukaryota > Metazoa > Chordata > Actinopteri > Cypriniformes > Cyprinidae > Carassius > Carassius carassius. The sequence continues at coordinate 21,204,744 of NC_081784.1, forward strand.
GCCGGCGCCTTATATTTTCTGCTAGGCTATATATTTGCTTCTTATTTATTAAATACGGGCAACTGATTGATAAAACATTGATCAAAATTAAGATACAATTTGTACAAAACTAAAATCTTTTAAAAATAGTTTTCTATAAAACAAAACTTAATGAAGATGTCAAAATCATGTTTTACCAAAAACAGCGATGTTGCTCCCCATGCAGTCTTCTTTGCCGCCTCCATCTCTACGTGCAGACTGAGCTCGTGCGTCATCTTCATGCCAGTTATTCAGCCAATAAACTATAGGCCTATGTATTTAAAAAATGTGTCTAGTACAATATAAATGACAAAGGTTTCATTGGCATTTTTATTTCAAAGGAATATCATAAAAAATATTTTTGGATGACTCTTAACCGCAGGCACCCGCTCATTTTGGATCAACCTGCGCATCACTGACTCGCACGCAGATTTCTTTGCTCTGTTAACAAAACCAGATGCGCGTACTCAGATCATAGACTGTATAAGGCTCAGATATACGCTGCCTTACAACGTGTCTCCTCTCACTCAACCTGTGTCCAGTGCAGTCACAACTCTCTCTGTGCTCACGCGCAAGATATTAAATCTTTTCGCACCTTTCTATTTATAACCTTTTCTGTTCTCATCTTTTACCGCGTGCAGTGTGAACGTCATGTTCCATTAACATGGGCTCAAAAAAAAAGGCTACGCATCACAGACAGAGTGTGTGAACCTGGAGTTAGGCATATGCCCAGTCTGCTCTGTTCTCGCGCTCCACTTAGGTGCGCTGCATCCTGATTGGTCAGATAACATACTGCACGAGGTCAGGGCCGCGGAAAATCGTGCTATAAAGCGATTTAGAAATCGCGCACACTCAAATCGCGATTTTATTTCAATTTCGATTAATCGCACAGCCCTACCGAGAACCATTGTTTTTTATGTGTTTTTTTGCCTTATTCAAGTGTTTTAACATCTTTAGTTTTTCACTAACCACGCATAACATTTTTTTTTTCTCAAAAATACAATCATGTACATACATGCATTTCACATATTATTACAGCCCAGTTTGTGCTGATTACAGTGAGATTAGACTTTACCCATTTAGATATTTATAAGAAACTGAAAATAGCACAAATGTCAGGGCATGACAGAACTTCTCCATGCCCCAAAAATACCCTTAGACTCCAGAGGGTTAACCTGGAAACCCCTTAAATAAACCAGCTGGACTATTTTCTGAAACATATTTAAATAATTTTAAATAGCCATTCAGATTTGTGTATTTGCTATGATGTTCATCACAGTGCCAACTACTTAAGTATTAAAACTTAATAGGTTATTTTAATCTGGACTACAACGTACCATAGATATAGTTTGAAAATGTTTAGATTTTTTATTGTTAATTCACACTTTACATCAGGGCTTCATTTTTAACATTAGTTAATTCATTGGTTAACATAAACTGCCAATGACAAATTCTTCTGAACATTCATTAATCTTAGGTATTCCAATATTTAATAACACATTGTTAAAATGTAAAGTTGCAACTGTATTATTTAATGAGCTAACATGAACTATGACTTTTTTTTTTTTTTTTTAACAAAGATTAATAACGTCTGTAGCAAATGTAGCCATTATGAATGTTAATGGTTAACTAATGAGATTGTAAAGTGATACCTATGGGTTCTTTTGCACATTAATCTGTGCAAAACTTTTAACTTTATTTTTTTTTCTTTATTGTTTTATTTTATTTAAATGTTCAGTTATTTTTGTTATTAGAAAAAAGTTATTTAGACTATTATATTATAATATATTTTGAGCACTTTTTTTAAACGAAATTTCAATACCGTGATAATACCGTTTACCGTGATAAAAGCATGAGCAATTAATCGCAACCGGAAAATTTCATACCGGCATATCCCTAGTTGACTAGATGCTGCAAGTCTGACCCAAGTGTTTAATGTCACGACTGTTTAATGTCTTATCTGTGAACACTCCATGAAAACCATATATAGAAGGTTCTCTGAGTTTAGCTGCATATTTTACTTGGAAACAATAAACAAATAAAAATCTCTAGCCACATTAGGCTTTTATTGACCAGCCACTGTGGTTAATGAAGTTAATTTCATAGTCTGCTGATACAGTTAGACACTAGTCGAGTAGGAAAGTCTAATGGCGACCGCAGCACAGCGACCTTCCGTCAGTGATTTAATTGCTGTCAGTGTGAATGGCCCATTACAGATCAGACATGCACTAAAAGAGAAACACTAGACTAGACTGGTCTACTAAGGGCCCTGCTTCCCAATCTGGTCATGTACAGTGGCAACCCAACCTGAAAAATGAGATGCAGAACTGGGAGAAAAATATTCAATTCACAACAAATGAAGGACATGCTACTGATGTATGAGGTTAAAGCTTTCAGAAATGCAGACACACCAGAGTATAAAATCACAAAGCAAAACGGATTTCACCCATAATTTGCTGAAGGTCATAAATTTAGGACTGCTCTCATTTGCATAATATTCCCAAAGTAAATGATCTTCATTATGTGGTAAATTGACTCAGTTGTTCATAGCTAATTGACCTATCCGTGTCTAGCACTATGCGAGCACAAACGGCTGCGATGACGAGTACCACCCACACAAGTCCCCATTCAGTATTACTGCACTCCCAAAAGCCCTTTATATGAGGCATGCTAATAAGACCACATTTAACAAAACAAGCGTACATCATCTGGGTATAATCTTGACCTCTAGAGTCAGATGTATGACTTAGTCATAAAAACCATCTCATCAGCAGTAGGGGTGGATGATATGACCAAAATCTTATTTCACAGTATGAGAAATCTTATTTCACAATAACGATAGATATCTCAATATAGCTATTTTTTGTTTTATTTTATTTTTATTATAAATAAGAAAAATAAATAAAAATTACAAACACAATAGAACAAATAAAAAATAACCTTTATTTATCTACGGTAGGATTATTTAGCATGTAGTAAGAAATATTACAGAAATTGAATAAAGTGTATTTTTACTGCATACTCTTCACTGTATCAATTAAACATGAAATGATTCTTATTAAAGATCCAAAAGTGGTTCAGTCAAGTGCAGTGAGTGATTAACATCAATAATGATAGATAGCAGCAGGTAAATAAGGGTGCTGTCCCTTTAAGACCAACTGCACGGATCCAATATACTGAAACACAGTGATTTCACCGGTTTTAACAGTTTCTGTTTATTCAACACACAATTGACTGTGTTTACTCCACAAAACGGGCATGTGTTAGCATGAAGGATATCCGTTTTTGCGATCGCATGCTGTCTGAGAGGGGCTTTCAGCACGCATGCTTCGGCTGTGTGTCAGTCAGCGCAAGCAGTGGACTAAGTTCTTTTTCACTGCTTATTGCATGTAATAGTAAGTAAATGTTATTTATAGAGCACATTTAAATTCAGCTTACAATGACCAACGTGCTGTACAAAAAAACATAAAACACATTAAAGTGTAAAATAAAATACAAATGAAAATCCAAGATAACAATACTAATCCATAAATTAAAAATCAGGAAAGGTCATCGAATAAAAGAGTTACTAAATAGACAGAGCACTGTTAATGTCAGTTTGCAAATGATTTCATAACCGTGAAGCAGCTACTTCAGAGGCTCTGTCACCTTTAAACTTAAGTTGTGACCGTGGGATGTATAAAAGAGCTTTATTAGCAGATCTGAGGGACTTAGGAGCAGAATTAAATGAGATGAGATCAGAAATGTATGATAGGGCTTGTCCAATAAGTGCTTTAGAAACAATCAACAAAATTTTTAATTGAACTCTAAAGGAGGCATGAAGCCAGTGGAGCGATGGTAAAATTGGAGTGATATGATCTCTTTTTTTGCACCAGTTAACAATCTGGCTGCTGCTTTCTTTACCATCTGCAAATGAGCCAATGAAGATTGGGGAAGACCAAGGAATCAGGAATTACAGTAGTCCAATCGTGATGTGATAAATGCATGAATAACTTTTTCCAAGTCTTGAAAGGAAAGTGTTGATTTAAGTCTAGAAATGATTTTCAATTGATAATACCTGTGAACAACTGAGCTAATTTGCTTTTCAAGGCAAAGATCAGAATCAGAAATAACTCCTAAATCTTTGCATGTGACTTTGCTAATAACTTTATTAAACATCATGCACTTCCCAAAGTCGTGCATCATGCTGTCTGAGAGAGGTGCTTTCTGAGTGTGTGCCAGTCAGCACAAGCACCACATTGAGTTCTTTTTCACTTCTTGTTGCACTTATTAACTCTATCAAGTGCATCCCATTCTTTATTTTCTTATTCATGCATGTTTTCTCATCACTCAAAGGTGTATACAACTTTTAAGTTCTATTATGTAATGCAGATATATTTGCATACCACGGATTATAGCAAAATCTCTGGATATATATACCGTCATACCACCCAGCCCTAATCAGCAGTGAGCTAACTGTGTCACAGCATGTGACAAAGGTTTCATGAGATGTCAGTACAGAGTTATCAGAGAGAAATCATTATTTTTTGTAAAAATTAATATATGAGGATCACATGCTCTGGAGGGATGTTTGTGGGCATCTGGTGATGTTGCGGTGGGTGTATGTGTGTAGCCATCTCACCAGAACTCTGCCAGTAAGGGTCTGTGCTGAGATCATGACCCCCGCCCAGTCTTTGACTGAGGTCATCCAGCCCACCTCGCTGACTGGGACGTCCTCTTTATCATTCTGGTTCTTCGTTGGGCCATCAGCCTGACTGTTCATAGGGTTATTCACCTTCTGTGCCTCCTGGGAAAAATAAAAGCACACATAGAGCAAAGTAAGCAACGGGATGGTTTTTGGATACTCATAAACATGCTGTTAGAAACAGTCAATCAATCATACAAACTATGGCTGATATATTGAATATTTGCATAGCAATTGTAAGTATTTTGCTGGTAACATAACATTTTGCAACATTAAAAACCTTTTGTTTGTTTAGATGAGCTTTTTATTCCAATGAACTCAAAATCATTAAAATTCAAAATAATTTGCATAACAAAAAAATTATCTATAGAAGTCTTACAACGCATTTCATATTTTGACATTTTATTAAACAAAATGCAGGTAACACGCAAGAAGTGCTGAAAATGTAAGTTTGATATAGGTTTCAAAAGTGGGGTTGGCAAAATGGCACCTATACAATTTTAAAGAAATGCCCCTCGGCACATGTAACCCAATACCTACAATATCCCAATACCTACAAAAAAGTATCTTGGAGCAAAATCCAAAACACAAGAGAACGTCACTTATTTCTTCAAATTTTGTGTCTTTTTTTTTTGCCATTTTCAGGCACTGTATTTTAACAAACTCCTCCTAGATCAGTTAACCAGATCAACACAGGTAGATTACAGGTCAAGTCCTTTGTGATGTTAAATTGCAAAGATCTTGAGTTTTTGTTGTAGGGCATGTCCATAGCGGCCTGACAAATTTCGATGTTTTGCCTTGAAAAAGGAAGTTAAGTTAAGTTTAATAAAGAATAATCTTTAATTTATACAGTCCAATATGCAATGCTGTTATACATTTAATTACTTTATTCAATTTCTGTGCCTAAAAACTAATGCCAGACCTACCTAAAAAAATAAATAAATAATAGTATCTTTACTCTATTGTATTTATTTGTGCGGTTGCTTGTAGTTGGATAGAATATTCTTATTTTGTTATTTTTATTAGAAAGTATAGTTTTTCCATAAACATAGCACATACCAAACTGTACCGAAACCATGACTCTAAAACCGTGAAACAAACCAAACTGTGAAAAAGTTAAACCATTCCACCCCTAATAAGAGTCCTGGCCTAAACACATCTACATGAAATAATTTATTTTTTCTTCACCATATGTTTTATTGTAACCTAATTCTGTGTTTTAGCATGTCTAATTATTTAAATGCATAAAAACAACTTTATTTAATTTTTTCTTAAAAATTATTATTTCTTAAGAATTAAAAAATTATTTTCTCATAAATTCTGGTCTATTTTTCTGGTTATCAAATGAAGGCATAAAACATTAATTTCATTTATCTTTTAATTATTGAACATTAAGCAAACTATTATTTGGTAAACAAAGGGAATTTACTATTAAAATTAAAACATGGAATGTTGTGTGATTATTCCTTTAAAAATAATGTTTGTTTCTTTTTATTATTAGTAGTAGTCGTAGTAGGCGGCTATATACTGTACAGTCTGCTGAATAATAGTAATACATTTCTGGCAAATACTTGTCTTTAAAGTAAACTTTTATTTTGACGGGTTTTCGTGAATACATTTACAGTTCTGTGTATGTGATATGATGCTAGTTTTACTCAAATCAAATGGTCAAATGCTCATGAAGTGACTCTCAGAGCAGTTCTAGAGATGCGGGTATATTGGATTTACGTGTAATGACCTACTTTAGAATAATTAATAAAAAAATTGACAAATTCTGTGAGATTCCGCATTAAACTGTAAATTCCGTTTTTATGACTGCATCGCGGAAATCATAGGGCCCTACACATGCCAATATTCAGTTATAATTTATAACTGCATTTTTTATATGAACTAATATATGCAATGTTAAATCTGCCCCAAATTTCTTGTTTAATAAGAGTTCTGGCCTAAGGGCATTTACATGCCAAAAATTCTGTTCTAGCGCCACCAGCTGGCAGCAGGAAGTTTGGTGCATATAAATGACTTTGACATATTTCTCTCATATTTACCACTTTAAATACATGTTTTCCACCATTCACTGTTTTCCTACAGACATCAGGAGTTGGCGGCTCTGGGTGTGAGGGCCCTTTCAATGCCGCTTGCAGCTTTAATTTTATTTGTTATTTTAAGCTTTAGAAAAGGTAACAGCAGTAGCATAACACTATTTTTGCCTGTTTTTACAGTTTGACTCATGCTTTGATAGGCTGAGACCTACATCACGATAGACATCAAACTCGCTGTCAGGTTTCTGACAGCTGGAAGAGGCCTGGGAGGAAGCAGCAAGCAGAGTTATTCTTTGAGGCCCAGCAAAAGTGCATCTCTCAGACTGCCTGACGCACACAGCGCGGCTGGTGGTGTGTAGGCCGAGGCAAGGACAGCTATGATTCACAGGCTCAGGGAGTCGCTGTGGGATTCTGGGGTTACATCCGCAGGCAGAGAATTAAGAGACTTGGGCTATGATGCATAAATAACAGCAGGAAATACTCTAATTTCTGCACAAAACTCTTTTGAACATCTCTGTCTGCTCAGTGGGATCATGTGCTGGAACAGAATATCAGTCTGATGATAGAAGCTGTCTGTTGGCAATAAAAACGAGGAATGTTATCCAGTTAATCCCAATGAAAATGAAATAGAGATGATAATATGGCTAGTGACGGACTGAAATATAACCAAGGCAAAATAATTGATATGGGACTTTCTCCAGTTAGGAGAAATGTCACCTCTCCACTCTGTGAAATCCAAAATCTACTGAAAACCCTGTCAACACACAAGCAATTCTGCTATCAGTGTATAAACTGTTCATTCTTGTAAATCTGAATTGTTTTCTTGGCAGCCAACCATCATATTAGAATGCTTTTTGAAGGATCATGTGACACTGAAGAGTGGAGTACTGATGCTGAAAATGCAGTTTTGCAGTCACAGAAATAAGTTACATTTTAAAATATAATTGTAATATTTCACAATATTAGTGTTTTTACAGTATTTTTGATCTAGTGGTGAGCAAAGGTGACTCGCAAACATTTTCAAATCTTACCAGCCCCAATCTTTTCAACAGTATTGTTTATTTTTCTTTATATATTTGTTGAATACCTTATATTTTTACACAAAGCAAAAGGTCTGTTTTAAAGTGTTCTCTCTGACCACAGAGCACTTGAACGTGACAAACAATTACACCTTAAGAAGTAGGATGTAGGATCATCTGACAAAGTGTCTTTAAAGAGTTTAAAGAGCTTACAGGAGGGCTTAAATGATAGAGATGTTTTAGATTCAGTCCAAACCACAGGCCCGGCTGTGGGTGTGAGGTCAGACATAAGGACATGAACACATCCTTAGAGAAAGTATATCACTCTGGTGGTACCACAGAGGATGTTTAGCTGTGATGGAAAGCTATATGGTTCAGATGAGAGCAAAAATAATGAGAGTCTCAGGAGGAGAGAAACACTTCTGTCAAAAAGTGGGAAGAACAAAACACACATGTATCAGTGATATTAAACTAAACTCCAGGATAAATGAAAATCACTGAGCATTAATCACGGAGCACTCACTAGTTCCAGGTGCTGCTAGCAGAAAAGTATCAGGTTTTAAAGATAGCAAGAAAAATGGAAGGCCAATTTTGGATGCTAAGTATAGCTGAAACGAACAGACTGAAACCATGAATGTAAAAAGCTACCCAGTAAAAAGTGTGAGGGTGATCCCAGGACAGATATATAGCCTGTCTTCAGGGTGTGGCATCCAGTGAGACAGTAAACCATGTATCAGAGGTTTTGGAAGAGACTGACACCACAGGAGATCCAGACATGACCATCTGGCTCCAGAATTTGACTAACAGCCCAGGCATACTGAGCAAAAGTTACACAGTCTTCAGACAGCTTAAGACTATTGTAGTGAATTTGATTTGATATTCAGCAGAATTGCAGCCTGAAGGAAACATCCGTTTCTTAGTTCAAACACACCTTTGTAAAAGGTGCATATGATACTTAATGTATCAATTAATAATACTACGTTTGATACTTGCACGTCTCGCCTGTTTGAAAAAGAGTCCTGATGCACTTTGAGGCTCCAGTTGGTCTCTGCTGAAGTGAGTTGATGAGAAAGACCAGTTCGAATCAGAGGTTATTGATGAATTAAAAGTCAAGGCCGAGCTTAGGGTGGGTTATAAAGCTCTTAGCTCAGCATCTTCTCCTGGAATTCCTGAATCCTGTGACAATCATTTCAAATCGAAAATTTATACATTTAAATGAACTATTCTGATTAAAAATGGGTGCTTTAAATTATTGTACGAGGTTGAAAATAACAACAATGAAAACAATAATAACAGCCAGTTGTTGTTGTTTTTTTGACTCATCAGTGTATGAGTAATATCTTACATAAATGTAAACAAGCTGTAGTTTACACAAATTTATTTTGATTCAAATGAGGTTGTTTCATTTTTGGATTGTTAGCCACTCTTGAGCAATCACGCCACACACTTGACAAACACACTGGCAGGAAGTAAAATCATTATGTTTAAAACTGATTACTGCACAGAACCTGCTTGCTAACACCACTGGAATCACGTTTCTCCAGCACCACATGTGAGAGTGAAAGCTGTGATCTGAGAGAGGTGTGGCGGTATGGGCAGACTCTTCATGTGGGTAAAGCCATGAATTATACATAAGGTCTCAACCTGATGGCTGTGCAGAGCCGAGCAGATAATGTAAACAAGAAACAACTTCTACTTCATTTGAGCGCTCTATGTGAGGAAGAAAAAGGGTCTGTGGAACAATGAGCCATGGGACACTCCATCAGCTATTTTTTCAGCTGTGATGTCAAAGCCTGAGCTGCATTGGGCAAATCCAGCCCTCTTCAAATGCAAACAGACAGAAGGCCTGAAGCAGACTATGGCCTAGCAGTCAACACACTGAATTTAGGGTGACCTTGTTTCCTGACCCCATCATTGTTTTTTTGTTGTTTTTTCTTCCTTTTTTCTGTTCTGCAAAGACAGAAAAGACTACTTCATGTAGTGTCTACTAGGGGTGTAACGGTACACAAAAATCACGGTTCAGTACGTACCTCGGTTTTAATGTCAAGGTTCGGTTAATTTTCGGTACAGTAAGGGAAAGAAATGCAAACATTAAACTGCAGGTTGTTTATTACTATACACTTTAAAAAAATACTTTTTAATAAAATATATATAAAATAAAAATAGAATAAGAAATAAAATACTGCTGCAAAGTTCTCCACTTAATAAAATACTCTCAGTCTCAAACCAATATCATATAATAAAATATAATGAAAAATATAAATAAATAACTATGATTACAGTGCAGCATTACCAATCCCAGCTTGTAGGCCTGCTTCACCAGAATCGTGCCTGACACGGTGCTGGCGTGCTGCTGCTACTGTAGGTGACATAGAGGGAGACCACCGAAAGACCAGGCTCTTGTCTTCATGACAAAAATATCTATACTTCATGTTGAGCATAAATATAAAGCCTACTGATAAAGGACACCGTCAACAGTATTGACTGCAAAATAGACTATGTTTGACAGGTGCAATATTTGAAAATCGTTAATTATTAATTTATTTTTTAAATTACATCAGAATTTATGTCAACCTATAGACTTTCAAACATCAAAGTGTCATGAATTAATACGTATTTGTGTACAAAATGACATATAAACATATTTTCCTATTCTATTTTGCCTGGAAATGCTTCCAACACGCTTGCGTGTCGCGTGAAAAATAGGCATCGGTTCTATTTCTAGCATGCATGCGTTTTCCGTGCGCTGAGATGCGCGTCTAATAACGCAGGCAGTCTGCAAGCTCTAACCTGTCAACATGGGAGCCGAATTAAAAACGGACATGCCACGTAGCTGAGACCCTTGCGCCACGCAGCCAGTGTGTCGCCGGCCTTAGAATCAGCTGCAGGGCGGGATTTGCGCTGAAAGCGGAGACTTCCGCCACTTAATATGTTCATTTGGAAACACGAAAATGTACTTATGTTGCGAGCACAAAATATTGCATTCAGTCATTCGGTACACACGTGCACCATACCGAAAGCCCTGTACCGAAACGGTCCGGTACGAATACACGAACCGTTACACCCCTAGTATCTACCAGGGGTGGAATGGTACAGAGATGTCACTGTTCAGTACGATCCACTACGCTCGGTTTCTTTTCATTTATTTTGAACAGACAGTAGTACAAATTAAAAAAAATTCCACCTAGATGTGAAAATACTAAATATTATCACATTATGTTTTATATATATATTAAACATAAACATAATATATTTACATTTTATATATATATAAAACATAAAAACAAAAATGTAATGCATAAGTGCAGAGAGTAATGTTGTGCATTTGCCGCCTTCTCCTGCGCTGTCGTTACCAAGCAACGGGGTAAACAGCTGCTGGCTTGTTGACCCAAGCGAGGTCATAATATTAATATTACTTGTTTATTTAACTAAAGTTGTATAAAATCAACATCACATTTGCAATCAAGCTGAAAGTTGGGAAAACAGCTCTCTTGGTCGTGTGATGTTGCATATATTATATAGAATATTTATATTTTTTTCTACCTCAGTATGTTTGTTTCTTTGTGTGTGCTACTGCGCTTATAGTTTCGATTTCTCCGCGAGTCAGACAGGCTGCACGAGCCTCAACTGACGTGACCTTGATACTCTCAATACATTATCCATTATTAAACACCATTTACACCAGTGGTCTCCAACATGGTGCCCGCGGGCACCTGGTAGCCCGCGTGGAGTCTCTGAGTCGCCCGCCGAGCACGTTCTATAAATAGCCTGAATTGTAATCTTTCATTTTTTTTTTATGATAATGGCATAAAATGAGAAAATAACTATTGGTGACATTTCACATACCATTAAAACATAATAAAATAATTCAATAATTTAAAATATTTAGAATCTGCACGTCTCTCTATCTCTCTCTTTCTGCGTCTCGTGTGAGTACCTCTCTCTCTCGCTTTGCGCGCGCGCACCTCTCTGTCTCTCTCTCTCGCTCTGCGTCTCGTGCGCGCACCTCTCTTGTTCTCTCTGCGTATCGCGCGGCAGAGGAGCAGCGTTTTAATTTAGTTAAACACAGATATTATGTTGCTTTTCTAATTTTACATGCAAGTATGTAAAGTATATCATTCAGTCACTATTTCATATTTATGCCGTTGTTCTTTCTCCCTTTCCCCCCCGTGATTTTGTCTATATCGCGAATATAAGACGACCCCCCATTTTTTTAGGACAAAAAAGCCTATTTTTAGGACAAAAAAAACTTGTCTTATATTCAGGTATATACGGTAATTATATATACAATAGTCATAATAGTCAATAGTCAATAATACTTTGTGTGTGTGTGTGTGTGTGTGTGTGTGTGTGTGTGTGTGTGTGTGTGTGTGTGTGTGTGTGTGCCTATATCAAACAAGTAGCCCTCAAGACTTTTTTATCCCTTCAGGGAGCCCTCACTCACAAAAAGGTTGGAGACCCCTGATTTACACAAAGTAATAAAATCAGAATCATTCTCGCCAAAGTTTCCGTGCTGCCCTTGTTATTGTTTGTTATTAAAATTTTGATTCAGTTACTTGTCCTGTCGGGCAAGTAAAATTCTCTTTTACTTCCCCTTCACAAAATCCACTTGTCAAGCGTTAATGTCGAGCTCTGTATATTTATATATATTAAACACCGGTATCGGCCATGAAAAATCATGTATATATATAAAAATCATATATATAAAAATCATATATATATATATATATATATATATATATATATATAGACAGACAGACAGATAGACAGACTAACAGAACAACTGTACTCTTCATTTTCTCTTAAAAATAAGATCTCTGTTTTTTACGCCATGTTGTCTAATGTCGGTTCCTCCTCCTTAGATCCTTTAAAACTAGTATGGGAAAAAGATTTTGGAACTAATCTCAGTGACGAGGATTGGGTTTCGGCCTGTTCTGGCATTTACTTTAGAGACGCATCAATATCAAACCATAAGCAAAGCTTCAAGTTCATTTACAGGACTTATTTAACGCAGATTCGCCTCCACAAGATCTTTCCTAATGCTTCCCAACTGTGTTTCAAATGTAAGTCTAATATTGGTACAGTCATGCATGTGTTTTGGGACTGTGATATGATCAAGACTTACTGGAAAGAGATACATAAAGCTGTTCAGAAGATTATTGGTAAACCTTTTTCTTTATCCCCAAGTATCTTTCTCTTGAACTGTAAAGCTGAATTACACCTCAACCACAATCAAGAATGTGTTAGATTTTTGTACCTTTTTGGCGAGAAAATGTATACTTTTGTTGTGGTACACTCGTCATGTCCCTTCCGTCAATATGTGGTCAAGTCAAGTTGCCACATGTCTACCTTTAGAAAAACTAACCTGTGATTTATACCGTAAGTCTAATGACTTTTGACGTGTTTAGTCCCGTCTTTGGAATTTCCTTGAAAAAGTATGTTGATTGTCTTTATTTCTTGATTTTTGTTTGGTCTGGTGCTATTGCCCTTCATTCAACCCTTGAACTATCATTGTATAACTGTATGATGGACTGTATGATGGATGACTGTGTATAGTGTTATGGGACACCTGTACCATGTTTTTTTTTTTTTTTTTACCGTACAACTATAAACACATAATAAAGGAAATATATAAAAAAAAAAAAAAAAAAGAAGCGTGGTGCAGCGCTCCATAAACAAGATCACAGAAAGGAAAGGATGACAACGCACATTCTGTTTGTTAATAAAAATAAAAGTAAACACTTTTGTGGATTAATTCTTACTCCAAAATATATATTTTTTATGTTTCAGCTGTTTGATCACATCAGCATCTCACGCACACACACCCCACATATTCTAGCAATTCAAACTTACATCGCAGTCTGTTCATTATCAAAATAAAATACAGTCAACCAAACACAGAAAAGAATACACTAGTCAGTTTAAATAGACCATATATGGTATACTGGTCCACTCTGCTGTTATGCCAAGGACTTTTTTGCTCATGCGAAGAGGATGATCTTTTCCGTCTATATGTGTGTGTTATGTGTGTAAAGTACAAACCAAGCTTACATAATAAATAATAGTTTAACATTCAAATACATTGCGAATATGGAAACATTTGGATTTGTTTCGAATGAGACATGAGCAATAACCTCCAAATATATCTAGCCAAACACGTTCACGCTCATCCTCGTATGCACGGATGCATGCACTGTCACGATCTAATGCACTGTAAATGCCAGATTTTTAAAAACAAATAGGCCTACCAGAACAGGATCCAGCAGAATCAAATTAAGTACTGTTCATAATACTCACGTAAAAATTTTTCATGTGAGAAATTAATCCCATGTTGTAGCAGGAAAAAAACTAATAAAATAAATTTGCAGCAAAATTATGTGCTGGTGCGAGCAGCTTTGTGAAAGTTTGTCACACCAGTGCAACCAGTGGGAAGAATGAGTCTAGAGCCCCGAATATCTATCCATAAATATTTAATCATATCTATCCAATCATTTATAGTATATCTATCCAAATCTATCCACCCATCGGCAATTATTCATTTTTCATATTATTTATTTATTTATATATTTCCATATACTCCATCTCTTTCCAGCTGTGTATTGATCTAATCTATTTCATTTATAGATGTATATATATTCAGACAATTACACGCTGCTGTCCCTTCACAGTTCCTACTCTCATAAATTACTTGCACTGCATGTTGACCTTTAAACCTAGATATAAATGTTAAACAACATATATTTCAGCACAATGGATGTTTTTGCACTGAATATTGTCCCCCTTGCCTCTCTGTGTTCCATCTGTTTAACACACGCCGGCGCCCTTTAAGGGCGGGCCTTTATGCAAAAATGGAAAGCCTTGCGTGAATTTATGACATTTACAGATAAGGATATAACAGTTAACTAAAAGTTTTTTGTGCTGAGGACCCACACACGTATCTATCAATGCAACTGACAGGCAAACCATTATGCTAATGCCTTTGCTTGAAGATTAAAATAAAGATTTGTCATGTTTTGGGCATCTTGGATTACATACTTTTCCTGCAGGAGCTCATTCTGTTTCCTCCTATACTTGTAGATGCATTTTGTCCATATAAATGCGTTATTCAGTGCTGTAATTTGATGCAACCAGTTTCTGTTGTATGTGCACTGTTGGCAGACCCGACTAATTGATAATGAGAATCGTTGTCGATGATTTTCATTCTCAATAATAATCGATTTTATCAATAAGTTTTTTGCAACCCTCATATATATATATATATATATATATATATATATATATATATATATATATATACACACACACAGAGACAGTACAGACCAAAAGTTTGGAAACTACTATTACTATTTTTAATGTTTTTGAAAGAATTTTCTTCTGCTCATCAAGCCTGCATTTATTTGATCAAAAATACAGAAAAAAACAGTAATATTGTGAAATATTATTACAACTTAAAATAACAGTTTTCTATTTGAATATACTTAAAAAAAATAATTTATTCCTGTGATGCAAAGCTGAATTTTCAGCATCATTACTCCAGCCTTCAGTGTCACATGTAACATCCAGTCTATCACATGATCATTTAGAAATCATTCTAATATTCTGATTTATTATGAGTGTTGGAAACAGTTCTGCTGTCTAATATATTTGATGAATACAAGGTTAAAAAGAACTGCATTTATTCAAAATAAAAAATAAAAAATGTCTAACTCACTTTTTATCAATTTAACATCCTTGCTGAATAAAAGTATTGATTTATTTAAAAAAAAAGAAAAGATGATACTTTTATTCATCAAAGTATCCTAAAAAAGTATCACATGTTCTGAAAAAATATTAAGCAGCAGAAACTGTTTCCAACTTTGATAATGAATCATCATATTAGAATGATTTCTAAAGGATCATGTGATAATGTTCCTAAAATTTCAGCTTTGCATCACAGAAATAAATGATCATTTAAAGTATAATAAATTTAAAAACAATTATTTTAAATTGTAATAATATATCACAATATTAGATTTTTTTTCTGTATTTTTGATCAAATAAATGCAGGCTTGATGAGCAGAAGAAACTTCTTTCAAAAACATTAAAAATAGTAATGTTTCCAAACTTTTGGTCTGTACTGTATATATACAGGTATATATATACGTATCAATATCTATCCATTCATCTTTCCCTCTGACTCCCTGTCTCACCATCTCTCTTTCTATCATCTATCATCTCTCTCCATTTATATGCAAGTAAACAAAACAGATAAATATTTCAGTAAATGTAATTAACTATGAATGAAATGAAATATATTGCACATTTTGACAGCTGAAACAGGGTTGACTGTGATATGCCCTCACTTGGGAGTTCCAGTAATAATGAATGGCATAAATCATGGTCATGTGACCAAGGCTTATCTAACAGGACTTGGCTTTAGCGCAGCTGTTCCAGCAACTTCCATTTGTATCACTGGGGAAAACTGTACTTAATAGCGAGTGCTATTTTTAGCTTCACCCAGGGAGCGAGAAAAAAAAAATTGTGAATCCAAATATGCTCTTCCCATTTGCCATTTGAATATCATTACAGTTTACCAATATCACAGAGTGACCATTTCACACTACAGCAGTCAAAGAGGTCCCTCTAAAATAAATATAGCTTAAATAAACAGCAGCTGAGAGTGTTACACACAATAAACTGGAAGGTGTCTGAGAATGTGCCTGACTATGCACAATGTAACACACGCCAGGTTCCATCACCAACCAATCACAGCGCACTCCCTCACCTGAGTAATAATCACTCCCACCTGCTCCTCATCCACCTGCAATCACCAATTCACATAAATACCACACACACACACACGCACCCAGTCAGCGTCCGGTCTCGTTTGCAACAAGGTCTAACCTGCATGCTTACTCTAAGGACTAACTATATCTCTGCTTGTACTTCAATAAACTGTGTTAACTGTTCTTTCAGCCTCCTGTCCTGGTTTACTGTAACAGAAGACCGGACCAAGACCGATCGGCACAAGCATGAGCCTCACGGACCCCTTCCAGGATCTTGTTGACGCTTTGCGTCGAACCCTCACCACTCTTCCGTCATCCCCATCACCTGCGAGCACTTCCGCTGACAACACCACCACTTCCTCACCAGCTGTGCGCACCAGTCCCATGGCCAGGCCGGCGCCCTTCTCTGGTTCGACGGAGGATTGCAGCGGATTCCTGTTCCAATACTTGCTGGTCCTGGAGATGCAACCGCACTTGTACCCCACTGAACAATCTAAAGTGGCCTTTCTGATATCTCAACTCCAAGGTAAAGCACTTCAGTGGGCCGATTCTATTTGGACACAAAAAAACCCTGTTATCCAGTCTTACTCTAGCTTCATCGAACATTTCCGAGAAGTTTTTGGCAGACCCGCATGGGATTTTTCTATTGGTGAGAAGCTTTATAATTTAAAACAAGGAAAAATGTCTGTCAATGAATTTGCTCTTAAGTTCAGAACTCTAGCAGCCACTAGCGGATGGAATGAGCAGGCCTTGCTGACCACCTACCGTCAGGGTTTGAAACCTCTAGTGCGGTTGCATCTCGCTGCATACGAGGACACCATCGGGCTCGAACGCTTCATTCAACTCTCCATCAGCTTCGCCACTCATATGCAGTCATGCCTCGAAGAGCACCAGGGCCAGGCGTATTAAAACTCGCCACTCTGCCGACCAGAGACCGTCAGCTCCCCAGAACCAGCTAGCGAGCCCATGCTCGTCGACTCATATCGACTCATTGCTGCTGAACGGCAAAGACGGCTGGCCCAGAATCTCTCCCTCTACTGTGCATCTCCGGGGCATATCATCTCCGTATGCCCCGTCTGTCCTCCTCGTCCCATGGTGAGTGCCATTCTCCCTTTGAAGTATCAAATGAAACCACTCACCACTATAGTGACACTTACTGCCGCTGACATCTCTCTTCCAGTTTCAGCCCCGCCTCGATTCTGGGTTATTACTATATTACTGGGTTCTCTGTTCCAGCCAAACTCTCCCCTAAACCTCTAACCGTCTGTACCACATCCATCGAGAGCCCAGTAGAAAAGCAATCTATTACCATTCCAACCTGTTACACCCCCTTCAGTGACGTATTCTGCCCCAAACGGGCCTCCAAGCTGCCTCCACACCAGCCATGGGATTGTGCCATCGTTGTGCTTCAGGGTGAACCAGTGCCTAAAGGAAGGATCTACCCCCTTTCCATCCCAGAAGAGAAGGCCATGGAGGACAGCATCAAGGAGGCGCTGACGGAAGGTTAAATCCGTCCATCTACCTCCCCTGCTGCATCAAGCTTTTTCTTCGTGGAAAAGAAGGACGGAGGCTTGCGGCACTGCATTGATTACCATGCCCTCAACAACATCACTGTATAATTCCGCTATCCTCTTCCTCTCGTCCCACTGTATTCACCAAGTTGGACCTCTGCAGCGCTTACAACCCCCACCGGATATGTGAGGGGGATGAGTGGAAGACGGCTTTTATCACCCTTACTGGCCACTATGAATACCTGGTGATGCCGTATGGACTAGTCTAGTCAATTCCAGGATTTCATACGTGAGGTGCTCCGGGAGTTCCTTAACAAGTTTGTCCTCGTCTACACTGATGACATCCTCATTTACTCCCGGAGCTTACAGCCCTCAGTGAAGTTCCTTGGATATAACATCGACAGCAGTGGCATCCGGATGGACGAGGGGAAGGTGAACGCTGTCAGGAACTGGCCCACTCCTACCACCATCAAAGAACTCCAACGATTCCTTGGCTTTGCTAATTTCTACCGCCGTTTCATCCAGAAGTACAGCTCCATCACCAACCCACTCACCAGTCTCCTCCGTAATAAGCCCAAGTCTCTGAACTGGACCCCAGCTGCCACGGAGGTTTTTAACTCTTTCAAAGAGTCTTTCACTACCGCTCCACTCCTGGTACATCCTGACCCCAATTGAATCCCAGCCACCTCCATCCATGTGCCTTCTTTTCTCAGAAGCTCAACCCGGCTGAGGTCAATTACGACATTGGCAACCGAGAGCTACTGGCCATCAAGTTGGCCCTGGAAGAGTGGAGGCATTGGCTGGAGGGAGCCAAACACCCTTTCCTAGTTCTCACGGACCATTAAAAACCTCAAGTATCTACGCATGGCTAAAAAGCTAAATCCAAGGCAGGCCCGCTGGGCATTATTTTTCACCTGCTTCAACTTATCCATCTCGTATCGCCCAGGGGTCAAAAACATCAAGGCCGACGCCCTGTCACGCCCCTAAGGAAAGCCTGGAAGAGCCTGAAACTATACTTCCTGAGAAGGTAATCGTCAGTCCTATCACCTGGTCAACTGAGACCCAACCCTCCTCCAATCCCTCCACCAACACTCCGCCGGGTTGTCCCCCAGGACGGCAATACATCCCCAGGACACGGCGCACTCCACTCATCCACTCTGCACATACTTCTCTTGGCACTGGTCAATGAAATCCTCTTGCTGCTGACGGAATGCTTCTGGTGGCCCAATATGGCATCGGACATCAGAAGGAACGTGCACGGATGTAAAGACTGCGCCATCTCCTAGAGTCTACGCCACCTAACATCAGGCAAACTCCACCCTCTGCCCGTCCCGAACCGCCCGTGGTCAAACCTAGGTGTGGACTTCATCACGGATCTGCCTCCCTCTGATAACAACACTTGTATCCTTGTTATAGTTGACCGGTTCTCTAAATCATGTCGTCTTCTCCCCTTGAAAGGTCTACCCACGGCCATGGAAACGGCCGAGTTAATGTTCAACCACTTCTTCAGATACTTTGGCATTCCCGAAGACATCGTATCTGACAGAGGTCTCTTTCAGCCTCCTGTCCTGGTTTACTGTATCACACAAGTGCTGTACAGAGATATTCAATTGCCAATTTGAAAATAATTGTTTGGGAATTATACTAAAAATTAAGACAAACTATTCCCTATTAACAAATTTATAGAGTATACATGTACTTTCATCAATTCCAGATTGTCAGATCTCACCAACAATCAATCAGCACCAAATAACATCAGGGGTATACAACAAGAGGTAAAGGAGACCCCTGAAAGCAATCAACACTTACAAGCACTAAGGAAAGAAACAGGCAAGAACATCATACACTGACTGACATAACCAGGTCACCATGTGCTAAGAAAACACTGCTTAAAAACACAGTCCAAATATGAAGCACTAAAGAGGGTGGTGGAAAACGAAAAGGCTGATACAGGTCTTCCAGATCCACACTCTCAGGCAAGTGCCTGCAATATGGGCCATTGTGATCACAGAAAATGAGTACAAATAGGTTTTGATGAGATATGTGTGGGTCCTAAACAACAGTAACATTAAAAAACATAAGATGGAGGAATATCAGTGACAGACATTAGACAATATCAGTGAATGGAGTAGGAGCTACATAGAAACGAGCAAGTCCACAATTATCTACCTGTAAAAATCAGAGGTAAACCATAGTTTAAAACAATGCTATACGACCACTTAATCTTAAAATCAGATTGGTTGAGATCAGAGGTGGAAAGTAACGAATTACATTTACTCGCGTTACTGTAATTGAGTAGCTTTTTTGTGTACTAATACTTTTTAAAGTAATTTTTTAAATCTGTAATTTTACTTTTACTTAAGTATATTTTGTTTGAAGTATTGTACTTCGCTACATTTTAAAACACATTAATTACTGAGTAAAAAAAAAAAAAAAAAAAAAAAAAAAAAAAAAAAATTAAAAAAAAAAAAAAATCGCTCCCTGGAAACTACGTCAGTAAATTATGGGGAGGGCAAACTGGCGCTAAAATCACAAAAAAAAGATGCAGACGGACAAAACAGGCGTTAGTGGTGCAGACACCGCTGAAAACGAAACCCCGTCATATTCTGAAGTTGAACTCGAAGGAAATGAAGTGAACCCCTGGCCATATGTATGCTCTATTATGCAGTGTAAGCTGTACTTGCCTAGGAAGACCAAACTAGCAGCTTATAAAATCTCGACAAGACATCAACCATTCGCAAGAATGTAGAGGTAAGCTAAATAATTGCATTGTTGCATTGGTGGTTAAAATGAAGCTTTGACATTTTAGCAAGAGGTTTTGCACAAATTAGCTAAAAAGACCGTGGTGGTGAGTGTGCTATTTTTGTTTTAATGATGTGCGCGCGCATTTATAGTGCGTTCTTTCACTGTGTGATTCAGTCTCCTAAAATGCATTTAGAATGATCACAAAATTGAAGATATAGGGGCAGAAAATTCACATATTTATATAATTTCATATATTAAATCAAAATCACACAAAGAATGCCATCGTTTCCTCCAAAAATCATCATGAATATATACATACATATATATATATAACAGTTCAGTAAACAAGTTAATTAAGAGACTTGCGTTTTAGAAACCATATTGCCTTTTTAGCTCTATTTCTACAACAGAAAATAATTCCAAACACAGCCACCAAAGCACAGTTTTGCGTCTCTGAGCAACGTGACAGTGTTTCGTTCCTGAATGAATCAACCGTTTAAATGATTCGGTTCAATCGCAATGACTCACTTTATTAACAGTGACTTGCTGACACATACTGGCCATTTTAATTTCACATTTAAAGTATCTTTTGAGTTTTTTAAATAATTAATTTCTTATCATTTCAAATGTGTATTCAACATTTTATGTCTTGTATATCAAAACATTATTCATGCATTTGTAACTGCAGGTTAAATGCATTCTTGTCCTGCACTAAACAGTGTAATACATCTAAATGCCACTTCCAATGAATCTTCTTCATTTCCTCTGCATTAAAAGATGAGTTTGTTGATACTGATTTGCCTGGTAACAGCCCAAATGTTTTATTATTCTAAATAACTGATTCCTTTAATTAAAAACAACTAGTTTGAGATTAATAGACCTATCCCAGGGGTGTCAAACTCAGTTCCTGGAGGGCCGTAGCCCTGCAGAGTTTAGTTCTAACCCTGCTCCAGCACACATATCCTGTAGTTTTCAAATAAACCTAAATGATTAGATTAGCTGGATCAGGTGTGTTTAATTAGGGTTATATCTAAACTGTGCAGGACTGTGGCCCTCCAGGAACTGAGTTTGACACTCTTGGCCTTTCACATTTTGACTCCCTCCCACTGTTAAAATGCAACTAAGTAGTTTTTACTCTGAGTAAAGTTTAAATGAGCTACTTTTTACTTTTACTTGAGTAGATTTTTAGACTGGTACTTTTACTTGTACTTAAGTAAAATTTCATTAATGTAATGGTACTTTTACTTGAGTAGAATATTTTTGTACTCTTTCCACCCACCTGGTTGAGATGCATATTGTTCCTGTGGCTCAGTGGTAGAGCATTGCGTTAGCAGCACAAAAGTTTGTGGGTTCAATTCTCAAGGAACGCACATACTGGTTAAAAAAATAAATAAAATAAAAAACTGTGTAGCCTGAATGCACTAAGTCGCTTTGGATAAAATGCATAAATGTAAAATGATGTTCCATGACCAACAAGGTCACTGATCCAATATACATGGGTATATCACATTAAGTGTAGTGCCATAGAGAATATTCAGGAGAACAGATACACGGATAAATAACAAAATAAATAGAATATGTACAGAATCATAACCCTCCCTTCTGCCTGATTCAGGTTTGGAGCTTAAATCAGGGATGCCATGGACTTGATCTGAGGATAACACAGGTATGAGGCAACATAATCTTTGCCTCTGGTTGGACGTGCCAGACTGTGATGCCAGACTATTTATATTATTATTATTCAAGAGTACCTTATCTCATTTCACACTCGCTACACAAAATAGTAGCCAGTAAAATAACACATCTAGTGTAGAAACATGAAGCTTCAGCACGGTACAAATCCCTGCCTTAACCACAAGATATTATAAGATATTATTATGACCAACACAGCCCTTCTGTTTAATTGTTACACACATGTCCCATTTCCCCCAATGACATGAGCGGACATTACTAAACAGATAAACAAACAGATAAACAATCTGAAGAGAAAAACAGTGAACTGAAAAAGTTGATGGCAATGTTAAAAATAAAATTTTGTCATATGTCAACAATCTTCAAAAAAAAAAAAAGTAAAAAATGAATGTTCAAGTAAAATAAAATACTAAATACTACATATTTTTAGGGCTTTTTTTTTTTTTTTTTTTTTTAGTAAATAAAACTATTAAAACTTAATAAAACTTAAACTATTTTCATAATTCATATAATGTTATTAACTAACACTTAACACTCAAAGAAGGGCAATCGTCACCTCCAATCAAATTAGCTTCTACAGCACTCATTTAATTATGATTAGAACAATACAGATAACATATACAAAGCATGAATGTGGCCTAGTAAGATGATTTTTTTTAATCCAACATACATTCTGAACAACTGAAGTCTACAATGCTTTTAACAAAAAAATTGCGGATCACCTGTCCATTTTTATTATAGCTCAAGAAATCTGGAAACGACTGCTGACTCAGGGAGCGTCATTCTCTCATATCTCTCCTAAAACACAGCCAAACGCTGAGGACGTGCTGCCTGTGCATTAGTGCTACTCTACAGGGCATCCAGGCCTCATGTACTACTGTTCTTGACATGATTCATAACAGCGCCCCATTGATGCATGATTATCAGCCCCAGTGCTCTCAGATAAAGACACATCCTCCCATGAATGGTGCGGTTTCTCAAGGTTGGGACTCGGATAGCTGCTTCAATGATAAACATGTATAGTAAAATAAAAGTCTGTTGTCTTGGTCCATGTCGTGGATCCCTGGTGGAGCATCTGTGGTGGAATAATTGAGACCGAAGGGCTTTGGGAGAATCTGACCTTATTTTCCAGTGTGTGTTACCTGCCAGCAGCAATGGCAGCTTGGAATATGAGCAAGATCCAGTGAACATAGACAAGCAAATGACGAGAGACTCAAGCTCTGTGGCTTGGAGGAGAGGAAAGACCTCTCTAAAACTTTAAAAATATCCCATCAGTCAATGTGCTCATTATGTTATTTCACTGTAGGATGCACAGTGCCTTTAAGAAAACACTGCATTATATACAGTAGCAAGCAATAAAGATCTTCACAAATTATCCTAGTAATACAACCCTGTACATTGCGAGTAAATCACTTGCATATGCGACTAAATCTTCATTCTGGTGACTAAATGATGTCTAATATTAGCCAATGGCTAATAAATTCTCAGATTTTACTCGCTAGTGTGTGAATTGGAAGCAAAGTAGAAGTTTAGCACAGATATATTTTCAGAGTTTCACTCTCCGTCAAGCGATCTGTGATATTTTTCAGTTCATCCCAATGGATATGCAGCGCACCTGTATTTGATGTACTCTAAACTCTAGTGTGAAGGTGCACAAATCGCCGTTGTTTTCTCTCTCACACACACACACACACACACACACACACACACACACACAGAGAGAGAGAGAGAGAGAGAGAGAGAGAGAGAGAGAGAGAGTCAGGACTTCCATCCACTCAGAAGAACGAACTCTCGAGGATGGGAGGACGTGAGTCCAGTCATTCTACAAATGGAACGGCAGCGTACTTGATAACATCACTCAGCATGCAATAGGCCTGCATGCTTTACTTGAATTAACTTCTTTTTTATTTTCAATATATTAAATATATTAGTATTAAAAAACTACTCTGATTATTTTCACTTTATATTTATAATTAAATTGAATATAATATTAAACAACTGCCTCTTTTATTTTAAAAACTATTAAACATTAATAGGTGTGTGACGAGTGGGGTGGGGCCGAGAGCCGTGGGAACGGAGCGAGACCGGTGGAGTGATTGGAAATGAGCGGCACCTGCTCGAGCCACCGGTCTCGAGTCCCACGGAGGAGATCGGAAGGATACAAAAGAGGAGCGACGACAGTGAAGGACGAGAGAGGACCAGGCCTGGACTTTATTTTCTGTTTGGTTTTTGTTCTGTCTTGTGTTTGTTTTGTAATTAAAGATTGATTTGATTGTCCGAAGGTTCCCGCCTCCTCCTTCCCGAGATTTTGAAGTTTTAATATTGCTACAATGTGGTTCAGGTAACATTACTACTGTGACTATATTTACGTCATTTAAAATAAAATAAAATATGTGGAATCAACTACCTCTTTTCATTAAGAACAATCTAGCAATAAACTCACTCTACAATTTAAATAAAAAAAGCGGGAAAAAACGGTTGAAAGGTGTAAATCAATTGTAAAACAACAATAGTATTTCGAAATGTATTACTTACAGTTGTGAGTTTTCTCCTCCCCCATTGATGCGAACCTGGTTCGAACTGAATTCTGGGTTATGGCCCGTATCAAGTCACCTCTCCATGCATCTTCGGTAAAAGGGGCGGATCAAGAACACATCCGGGGATTTGAACTGGACTTGGCTAGATGTGAACTTTGAATTGGAACAGTACTTGGACAGCGACTGATGACGTTTCACAAGTCCACAAGAACACAAGTACAGACAAGTACGCATATTGAGAAACGGTTAATATTCTTTGTATTTTCCTGTCAAATAACGGCGTTCTTATGGAAGTCTTCAGCTTTTAAGAACAGCCGGGTTTTCTGATAGTGGGTGGTGTTAATGTGCAAATGGCAATCCCATTGGCTGGCGCCAGGGGCGCTGCACAAGATCCCGGGCCCTATGCATAGGCAGTCCCTCCCTCCCTTCCTTTGGGGCCCTGGTAATCAGTACTGGTTTTACCCCCAGTCCAGCGCCCCTGGCTGGCGCTCACCTAGTATTGTCCCTGTTTTGATTTCAGCAAATCATTTCAAGTGAACGCACAAAACCTGATTAATATTCATGAATCCAGCAGCTCATTAATCCTTAGTAATGCTTAGTGTGTCTTATAGTTCTTATTATTAGAATTCGTATCATTATCCTATCAGTATTTTTGTTAGATTTTTCCCTTTTTTTGGTCAGAAACATTGAATGACAGAAAGAAAAACCACCTCTCAAGTTAAAATGTTCAGTTAAAATGACTAATATGCATTCAAACATGGTTATCAAATTTACTTCTAATTACTTAAGTTAAATTAAATAATACTTTATTATAAAGCTTGACTGACTGATGTTAAAAGTGTACTGATGTTAAAAGTGTATTTTAAAAAAACTGTGCCATTTTACAAATATGATATATATACACACACACACACATATATCTATATATCTATATCTATATCTATATCTATATCTATATATATATATATATATATATATATCTATATATATATATATATATATATATACACACACTCACCTAAAGGATTATTAGGAACACCATACTAATACTGTGTTTGACCCCCTTTCGCCTTCAAAACTGCCTTATTCCACGTGGCATTGATTCAACAAGGTGCTGAAAGCATTCTTTAAAAATGTTGGCCCATATTGATAGGATAGCATCTTGCAGTTGATGGAGATTTGTGGGACGCACATCCAGGGCACGAAGCTCCCGTTCCACCACATCCCAAAGATGCTCTATTGGGTTGAGATCTGGTGACTATGGGGGTCATTTTAGTATAGTGAACTCATTGTCATGTTCAAGAAACCAATTTGAAATGATTCGACCTTTGTGACATGGTGCATTATCCTGCTGAAAGTAGCCATCAGAGGATGGGTAAATGGTGGTCATAAAGGGATGGACATGGTCAGAAACAATGCTTAGGTAGGCCGTGGCATTTAAACGATGCCCAATTGGCACTAAGGGGCCTAAAGTGTGCCAAGAAAACATCCCCCACACCATTACACCACCACCAGCAGCCTGCACAGTGGTAACAAGGCATGATGGATCCATGTTCTTATTCTTTTTACACCAAATTCTGACTCTACCATCTGAATGTCTCAACAGAAATCGAGACTCATCAAACCAGGCAATATTTTTCCAGTCTTCAACTGTCCAATTTTGTTGAGCTTGTGCAAATTGTAGCCTCTTTTTCCTATTTGTAGTGGAGATGAGTGGTACCCGGTGGGGTCTAGGGACTTACACAAACTGCATTGAAATCATGCAAAATTAAAAAGTCTGCAAAAGGCCAATGACAGAGGCCAGAGACGCTGAAGACACACACAAAAATAAAAAAATAAAATACTGTGGCAGGCAGAAATAAAGAAAGAAAATCCTAAATATTGAATTGGTATTGAGGGTTTAAATAAATGTATTTCTGAGGGGAACTTAAGGGGATCTTGAGAATAGTTTAAATCACTTTTTCTTCTCATCTTGCCTCTGTATATTGCATGTAAAAAACTAAACAGTGCAGCGCTGCTTTGTTTACAGCAGTAACCAAGGAAGCACTCTATTGCTGCTGTCGGAGTGAATCTGCATTTTCATTCAGACCTGCTGTTTTTGTTTCGTGCATGTAGCATAATTTCACAAAGCTAAAGTCAGACCATTCTAATTTGCATCTGAATTTGCTCTTGTATGAAGGATCTTTGTTTGGGTCATGATTAAAATCTAGTGGTTGTCTCTATTTTAAAGTCCCCATGTAATCAAAATGAAAGTTTTTGGGTGTTATGGTGCGTTCACACCAAACATGAAGTCAATATGCCCATTGCGTCGCTCACTCTAGATTACAGCGAGGCGGAAAAAAAAAAGGAGTATAACCAGGGTGAGGATAAATATGATCGCTGCCTTGTATCTGTTGTGGAAGTCCCAAAAACACTGGTAAGCCAAACGCAGACATGTCTGGGTTTACAGCACCATACAGAGGTGCACACAACTCAGTGAAGTTGTATCATATAATTTCAGGGTGCCCGCAAACAGCTACAATGCACTCCTCCATTTTCGGTTTCAACCAGATGTGCCAATAAGCTCTTCGCATCAGGTGAATTTTCCGCTCGAGTTGAAAATTAACTTGCGCAAATACACGATTGAGGTGAATATCTTGTGTTCACGACATTGACTTTGTATGTCATCTACTCACGTGAATAATTACAGTCACGTTTGGTGTGAATACACCATTAGTATCAATATGTAAGTCTCACAACGCGCTCTCTTAATTTTATTGAATGATCATAATCAAATTTATTCATTTATAATCCTGCAACTAGCCTTTTATTTAGACTAAAAAACTCTTTCATTGGGGTGAGGAAGCTGAAGATTTGAGTGGCATTTGCACATCCTGTCATGCCTGTCATGCCATTTTTTTCAGTATTAAGGTTAACGATTAATCGATTAATTGATCATTAATTTAAAAGACGATCGATCATGGGAATGATCGAAAATTGACATCCCTGATCAAAACATGTTGCACACAATGTCTGTACAGCATCCTGACACACATCAGAGTTGTAATCCAAGTTCACCCTGATACGCTTAAGCTGTCAATCTAGGTGCAGTGACTGAGTGCTCTCCCCGCCAAACACAACAGTCTTTTCCAGCACTGTCAATCAAGAACAGACACACAAAGAACAGAGCCCTCAAGCAACCGTAATGAGCCTCTCTTCTGAAGTCACAGACACCAATCTGAATCAACCATCTTCAAGCACCTGTAATGAACTGGCAGTCAGGTCAGCCTTAAGAAAGTTCAAAACAGGACCTTCTCACAGCCAAAGGAAGTTGACCTGCCATCTCTTTGAAAAGAGTCCAAGTATCTGTCTGCGCATCAAATTTGCTTTAGACAGTCCATCATTTGCAGATTAATGCCTTTCTCTATAAACAGCATTCAGCAATCATTCTTCTTACTGAATTTTTTAAAAGGGCAAAGTTTAAAGTTAAGCCTGTAAATATATAAGTGGCTCAGTTTATTCTCTTACAGATACTGTGCTGGTATCTCAAGTGTTTACTAATCTATGGACAATAATCTATTCCAGGGCCGATTCCACACATTTAAATATTTTATGTAAACATACAGTACTTACAATGTGTTTTTGCAGCATTGGGTAATGCATCACAGACATCTACTTATTCCTTGAATACAATTTTAATCAGAATCCAATCACTGCTCAAAACACCGGCGTTTTGTTCAGTGCTGAGTAGGGTTGGGCCGATAGACGATGCCATTGTCCATCACTGATGGCTGATAGACATCATGATATTGCGCAGGTATCATGACACCCCCCCCCCCACCTCCATTCCACTGGACGCGACAAGGTGACCATTGAAAATCATTTGAAATTTCTATATGAAAACTGTGGATCCCCATCCAGAGAGTCCAGGGCCACGGGGCAGACATACAGCTAATTACTGCACCAGACCCAAGCAACTTTCATTTCTGCGATCTATGCTGATGCTGCGCTTTCTTCTCTGATGGATGAGCTAAAGGAGAGGTATGGAAGTGGAGGATTAGGGCTGGATACAAGGATATTGGACTGTAATGTGAGGCATAGGCACATATGAGGGGAAGCCATGGACAGATATTACTGAAGGGACACAAAAGGAGTCCCAAGCTCATTACTTGGGAAACACTATCCAGTAGAAATTCTCCAGGAGAATTAAAACAGGAGCCAGATGAACAGTTACAAAAATTACAACTTATTATTTTAACAACACACAAATCTCAAACCAAATCTCTCCATTATAACTTAAATATATATAATTCTGCATGTTTAGTGGAGATTGTTTTTCTTGACAACCGTAATTTCCTCCTTAGATCAGAACATAGCAGTTTGAGAGACCAGAAACATCTGGTCTTCACATGAAAAAACAAAAGTTATCCATCTTTTGGACTATTATTCACTAAATACTTAGTAAACACTACTGTTGATATTTTGGATTTCAGGCACAGAAATGCATCTTGAATTTAACTATGCTAACGAACATGCTCAGATCATCATTTCAAGTTTATTTAAATTCTGATGAGACTGAAAGCGGTGACTTTCAAGTGGGAAAGTTGTTTACTTAATAATTAGTCTATCCATTTAATCAGTTTGACTCATTCACACTTAGTGTGTTCTCATTCAGCACACAGTGTGTTGAGTTGCTCATTCCATCTTTAAAGTGTGGTCACATTTGCTGTTGCTCGGGTTTTTGTGGGCAAAAGCAGTCATTCCAACAGGAATCAACGTGATCAGAAGTGTCAAAAGAGACCGAAAAAGTTTGCCATGCACATTACGCTCATTTTCAAGTTGGTCACGCAGGGCTCCAGACTATGACCATTTTTTCTGCTGGTGGGACTACCACATTGTCTAACTCTCTGAAGAACTAAATCTAAATCTATAAAGAACACATTCCAGTTCATCCAACGGGTACTTCTCATGTTGGATCAAACCCAGGTTGCAAACACTGAAAAAGCAGCTTACAAATGTATGGAAATCCAGAAAGCTTCCATGAGAAACCACTTGTGTTTGCTGTATAAGACATTAAAGTGTCCAGGGCTCTGAACCGGTTCAAGGAACGAAAACTAAAACCAGAAACGAACGAAAGTTTGACAGGAACAGAACCAGAAACAATATTAAAAAAATCTAATTTTATAGTTCCGGGTTAAGACCAAATTAGGCCTGATGACGCAGCGCAAAAAGGGCCTATTTTTTCTCTACGTTGGTGGATGTGCATTCGACACTCAAGTGCCAGCATGCTTAGCCTTTACTGCCCAACTGAGAACCGCAGCTCTCCTTTGATTATTCCCAACCTTGAGAAGCTCCGCTTGCCGGAGTCACTGGACATCATCATGCACAGATAAATGCCCAAACCAATTTTGACATTTGGAAACGTCTGAGAAAGATTCAAACGATGACAAAAGCTTGTACAAGCTCTGCTGATTCGTTCACTGTCACCGGTTTCTGAGTGTGCATAAATGCAGCAAACTGTATCAGCTCATTTTGACCAATTAATAATCAGTTAAACGGTTTAAAAAGGCATTTATTCATTCAATTAAATTATCAAAATATTTAAAAGGTTTGCTGCATGATTAAAATACGCTACATGTATATGCATATTCAAATTTGCATTAAAATACATCGCTAATACGGAATCATTTGATTGTGTCGAATGAGAGACCCAACGTTGGTTTCAGTTTCGTTTTAGCCTGAATTAATAAATTTTGGTTTGTTGTTAATATTGCTTTAGCTTCTTATATTTTTAATTCTTGTTCTTTTCTAAATACTGTTAATTGAAATGATTTGTTGTGGAGTGAGGGGAACTAAAATAGCCTAGCGGAGCTTCTCAAATTTCCTGGAAGCTGAACAGTTTTCATTTGCTATATGAACCTCAAAATAATTCTTAGAATGAAATTTGGAGTCGGACGCATATACAGCATTATTTATTACACATTTACAATTATTCTATATTCTTTGCACTGTGATGTTACTGACTAGGGATGTTAATTTCGGTTATTTTTCCTAACCAATGCTCTATAACCGGTTATTAACCGTTAACCGACAAGATTATTTTAAATAATAATAATTGAAAGTACAAGCACTATATAATAAATAACATTTTAGCATCCAGATACGTCGAGAACATGGAAACATTTAGATTCTTGCTGACTGAGAGAGGTAGGCATCAGCTTCACCTTTTGTTTTTGGATTGAAGTTTTTATAGCCTAATCCTTAGAGGATTTGTTTTGGAGAGAAACTAATAACTGTTTTTATAATGTATGCAAACAACTTGCTTTAGACTACAGGCATTTTAGCCTTTCTTATTTCGGAAGTAATAGGGCTAATAAAATGTGACTTATGTTTTTTTTTTCACTTTCAAAACGCAATCTTATACGTGTTTTTTTTTTTTTTTAACAATGCAGCAAACATTTTTAAATATCTTAAAATAGTTTGATGTCTTTAAAGTGTATATAAATTTTTTTTTTTTTTAATAGCTTACATTTGGCCAAAATCTAGAGAAGATGATTCTGTATTTGCTGTGACTTAAGCGTTAGATCTATATTTTTTCCTTTTCTTTTTGAGTAAAGAAAACACTATACTTTATTATTATTGTATTATTATTAGGCAAATTATAGGCAAAGAATATTGTTTTTTTTTTTAAATAACGTTATTAACCGGTATTTCTTCCACCCGAAATGGTTTCAGAGCAGTATAATATAAATTTAATAAGAATAGAATATATACATTTTCTATCTAAAAATTTTATTTTGCACGTTACTGTCAAATGTGCATTACCAAGAAATAAATGTGTAATATTATTAGTAATTGCACTTGTGAAGCAATAGTAAATTTATGATTAAAGTACTTTTTTCTTTTTTTTATACCCCCACTGGTGCCACTGCTCTCAAATGTTAGTCTGGGGCCCTGTCACTAGAATTCGCTGCACTTTCCAACAGAAAGCTGCATGGTTTAGAAAGTGACTTGTGAGCTGTGTGCTCATACACTGCAATGCAAAATTTTGCTAATGTGATGACACCTTTAGTAACTTTATGGGAACTCATTGAGCTCAATGAGATTCAGCCTCCCTCTCAAACTCTGCATTACTTCAGAAAAATTAGCGTTTTATACACCATTTTATCTCATATTTCATAATAATTATTTTTGCTTTTATACTGCAGATTGTTTTCTCCTCAGAGAAAAACACCCCTGGTGGACATCTCATTCCATCCTTTTAAATACTGACCGGAGTTAAGAAGCTTTTTATATCACTAAACTGCCATATCTCATAACAAATAATGATTCCTTCTGCCAGAGGCAAGTTAGAAGCGCAACACAAGATTCAGATAAGGCACCTTTGAGTCAGAGGATTTCTTAATTTTAAATAATTTGTTTTCAGGCTGCAAATGCCCTCTATTCCTCCTATTACTGCTTTTGCTTTGATCTGATTTTATGAACTAACACAACTCACTGCAGTTTTGTTTATTCCTTTATTTCCCCATTTTAACATTTTTTGTTTCATATCACCCTGGAAGTGCGCACCAAGTAGAGCAGGCTGCCAGAGTGATAGGTCAGTGCTTTGGGGTCAATTGAGCAGTGCTCTGCGTAGTTTAAACTGGGCAATGGGGGATCATCTGAGGCTTGCTGCCTTCAGCCCTGACTCACTCTACATACTGTACACATGAACAGCTCAATCAGGCAGTTTTTTTTTTTTTTTGTTATTTCAGTACTTTATCTTAAATTAAATGAGAAATATTACCTTGGCTACTAGATGAAATAAAATATTATATATTATATTATAATTTTATATAGGTTTATATTATATATCAGGGATGGAAATGAACTTTTTTGTCCACCGGCCACTGTGGCTAGTGGATTTCAAAATCTACCAGCCGCTCAATGTTTTTACCAGCCACTTTCTTGTTTTTAACCAACAATGTGTTACTGCATTTGAAAATTAAAATACAAGATCTACAATACTTAAGCAGTTT